>NC_084823.1:31360099-31660099 GCF_958449725.1 Rosa rugosa
AACAAGAAGAACCAAATCCCTCAATTTTGTTTATACAATATATCATATGAAATTGCAAGTTCCTGAATCTTTAGTTCAAAAAGATAATTCAATCAAATGTCTCAACCTTAGTTGTTAATTCCTCTAGCCCATGAGATAATCCAATTATATTGAAACATAAAATGCCGAAGCTTTCACCCTAAATCATCCATATAAATTAGATCTGACACATAAAAGAGGGATTTTCTAAATCCTTCATTCTTCTCCACTGCATGATTCTGCAAGTTTCAATTGATTGAAAAAGACGGGGAAGAAGAAAGTTAAAACAGCAGATAAAGTAGATGAGATCATGAGAAGAGTGAATAAGTCTCAATGGAAATTGTGGGAGAGAGAGAGAGAAAGATCGAAAGAGAGGAGAAGAGTTTGTGGATCTATGTGCTTAAAAGTAAAAAAAAAAAAAAAAAAAAAATCATTTTCTCTAATTGCAGGGCGGGTTGTTTTCAGGAAACAAGGAAAATGTCAAAAAGTCATTTCCCATATTTATTCATAGTTCCTGAATTGTTTCCTAAAATTGGTTTTCCCTGTTTTTCAAATTTAATGCACCGAACGCAAATTATATAAGTTTTTGAATTCGTAAAATAAAAAACAGTATCGCAAAATGATACCAAACGGGCCCTAAAAGTCTATTTGTTTTTTAATGTAGAGGTACACACTAATTTTGATAGATTTATTTTCGTAATTTCTATATTATTTGTGTCATATGTTATGGCTCTTATGTACTAACTAATTTTAGCATCAATTTTTGTTCCAATTATTTTGTGTGATTTTTTTTATTTTTATTTTTTTGTTTTGTTTTTTTATTTTTTTTTTGAAAAAGAGCCGGTGTGGCTGCCTTCAAGTTTCAACTAATGAAACTGCAAAATACAAGAGGACTGTGGGACATAGAGCCTGGACCTCAAAGTACAATAAGCATCCAAAGAACGTCCCGAAATAATAGCAGGAGTCTCCACAAAATCTATGTATTCTAACATGTACCAACTAGCTAGCAAATAGTGTTTTACTAGTTACTCTATTTGTTTTGACATAACGGTGACATAACGGAAAGATAACTCGAACACGAAGCATCAGTACAAGTAGTGCAGCTTTCCTACCATGTTGCCAATCAGATTTAAGACCAGCGACACTTAGTTTCATCTTGCCACTAGCGACTTGCGACCATTTGACGAAGCAAGGAACTCGCCACCTACGTAGAACAACCAAGGCACACATGCAAGGTGTGTAGATTGAGACATAGCCCACCTTGTCCTACCAGAAAATGGTAGCAATATATTATCAGCATAAAGCCACAAACTACTAATGTTACATCCCGTAACTAAATTTATCTGTTTACTAGATGGTAAATGACAATTATCCTTACTTTTTACCTTCGTTTCAAACTTTTAAGGGGTTCCTAAAGTTGACTTTCTGTTCCATTCGCCTTTTGATAAAACTTCTCTCATGAAAATTGTAGATGACGTTAAACTGAGTTTATGGACATGTGACACGCAAAAATCGGAGTTCGTATAAGGAAAGTTATGATATAAAAATCTCGAGTACCATTTCCGAACATTAGTATAAATAAGTAAGTTTTCCATTTTGTATAAGTTTCATTTCAGTTTTACCCAAACCCTAATTCTATTTTCTCTCAGCACAACTCGGATTTTTTCAGCCCGACCCGAATCGGCAACCTAACGGGTTCTCCGCCGTCCGGTTGCCTCAAAACCACAGCACCAACGCTGTTTGAAGCGCCTCCACATGTTCGTTTGGTTTTTGGGCTCACATCCTTCCAAGCGCCACCCACAGCAGCGCATTGAAGCTCAAAAGGTCTCTGCTCGCCTCGCGCTTAACTTGACCAGAATTCCATTTTTCGGCCACCATTCACCACAAAACAAGTTGGGTTTGAAGACCATCAAGCACTTATCAAACCCTCCAAACGGCTTGAAGCGATTTGAAGCGAGGAGGAAGAATCAATTCCCACCGCTTCCAAGGTAAATTCCAACTCGCTCAATTGAAATTAGAGTTTGTAGTAGTTGTAAAAGTTGTTGAGGATGTTGTAAGGAAGATTTTGGCATAAATCTTGAACCACGATTTGATGGTCGGAGGTGGCAGCGTATATGGCCCACTACCAGCCACTTACAGCGGCGAGTGGAGGCACATGTTGCCTTTTCGGGTGTTCTAGTTACACCCATTGGATAGAGCTAATTGATACGAATGTGTTGCTATAATTTTGTTGAATTTAGTGAACATTTTGTGATCTATAAGAAATTCCGTATATAGGGTTTTCAGGTTTTGATTCAAGGAAGTCCGACCATTAGATTGCTGTTATTTTTCACTAAGATGTTAAAATAATTAAGTTGACAAAAGCCTTAAGGTTTGAGTCGAATCCATCTTCGATGAATTTGTTTTACGAGGGGTTTACCGAATTTCGTTATCGATTCGTTTTTAACGTTGGAGCATTTTATTTGTTGTTTACGAGTTGTCGTTATGTACAAGATGACGTGCAGAACCATCGCTTGAGGAGAATCCTTACGCCTGGCTATTTTACCCCTACGCCGGGCTGTTTTAGTCATATACTGTGAGTTGAATTTTGTTTTGAATATAAATGCATGCGATTCTATTTTTGAAAATAGATATTTGTATAATATTTTCTTGGGCGTTTTGCATGATGATACTTGATTTCACTTTATTTCGGTGGTTTCCCGCGTTTTGAATTAAATCTAGTTTTCTATGATGATTTATGACATTCAATGGTCATTTGAGTTTGTTAATTGATTTGCGATATTTATGAATTTTGAAATATTTCATTGAGATTCATGATTTGGATTTAGAATATTGATTTAGTAATGATTTGTGATTTCATTGATTCTTTTGGATTTTGAAATTTGGTATGATTTTGATAATTGCTTTGGTTGATTTCAAGTATGAAATATGAGTATAATTAAGTCTTGAAGTTGGGTTTTGATTATGTTTTTTGAAAGAGGGCTAGTACGGCTGCCCTTAAGCCTTTATCATTACATAAACTGCAGAATACATGGGGGGGGGGGGGGGGGGGACATACCTGAATCCCAATTATAATAAGCATAAGGAGAATATCCTGAGAAAATATGGGTTTTGATTATGTTTTGAATTGTCTGGATCGATAAATGCTTCGTGATGTTTGAGAAGTATATTCTTGGAATAATTGTTTGTTATATTTGATTGTTTGAAGTGTTGGTTCCTATTATGGTTCTGGAATTGTGAATTACATTATTTGAGACACTAGGAGACAGGGGATAGACTAGTGATCTCAAGGGAGTGAAGCACCAGTTGTGGCACCAAAAGAAAGAATTTACTGGTGTCATAAATTTGAATATTATAATTTGAGATTTGTTTGTTGGTGTGTGTTTGTTTATTTTTAAACCAATGGTCACCGTTGGATGATAGCTCAATGAACTAGTTGTTAATCTTGTTTTTGTTGAAGGAAAATCAGTTTTGTGTGTGCCTAATCAAACTAGGAGTAGTAATAGGAGAGAAGGTTCTAGAATTCCTAATCCTACTCGGATTAGTATTCCTTGTAACATTAGAACATGTGCTTTGTAATCCCTATATATAGGGCTTCTATTCTCAATAATATGACGACAATTCTCTCTTCAATCTCTCTCGAATCTATTTTGCTTAAACACGTTATCAGCACGAGTTCTAACTACAAAAATAAAAACCAAAAACCAAAAACTTCTTCTCACCAAAATCTGCCGCAAGCACTTGCCTGCAGCTTTCTGCCTACTTGCGTGCCTGCTGCCCCCGCAGCCCCTAGTCCCAGCTAGCCGAACATTCCCTGCAGCTTGCTTCGAGCGCGCTCCGCGCTACGCGCCCCCGCACCCTGCTGCTCGCCTGCGCACCCGTGCGCCTGCAGCCCTGCACCGCTGCGCTGCTGCCTCTGCAGCCTTGCCGTAACCCAGCTAGCCCTGCTAGCCTTCAGAAGTCCACCACCGCGCACAAATCTGCTGCTCTCGGCCTCCATCTTCAGTTCTCATATTTGGCAGCTACTACTTGCTGCCATCCACATATAACTGCCGCATATCATCACACGAGCCTAGCATCACCGAACCAACCAAGCTACATCGCTTCCAAGTACAAGATTTCAAGGTTCCAAGCTTCAAAATAACAAGTAAGTATTTATAAATTAAAGTTCCCGCTTTCCGAATTTAATTTCTCCTTCTTTTTCTTCGGGGACTTGCAACCTCCCTTCTTCTACATCCCACCTTTCTTATAACGTGGGTTCGATTCTTGAAAAGCGGAATCATGGGGATTCACGCAATTAACGAACTAAGAGCGTTTGTAAGACTTCGGACTAAGAGCGTCCGTAAGCATCGATTTATGACCATATAAACATCATTGTTTCTGTCTAATCCAATTATTCTTGGAAATCGATTTCTTGGTAGCATAGCTCGGAAATCTTATATATATTAGTTTTCGTAGAAGCATTGACTCTGAAACTAACTTGTTCTTGTTTCATCTTTCAGGATGTCAAACACCAACAAACTCGATTTTGTTCCATTGGATTATGCAGGCAAAAGGTACTTAATATGGGTAATTGATGTCGAGATCCACCTTATTGCCCGTGATTTATTGCATACTATCCAAGAACTTTGTCCTATTGAAACAGCTCCAGACCCTCAAACTGAGAAAGATAATTCCAAGGCACTTGCCTTCATGAAACGTCACATGGATAGTGACCTCCAGTATAAATGAGGATAGTGCTATAAAGCTTTGGCAAGCGCTTCGCGAACGATATGGCAATGTTCGTGACTCCATCCTTCCGAATACAGAAGCAGAATGGAAAGATCTTCGCTTATTTGAATTTGACACGGTCATGCTATTTTATTCGGAAGCCCTCCGCATCAGAGTAATGATGCGTCTCTGTGGAAAGATGATCACAGAAGACCAGTTGAATGAGAAAACCCTCAATACCTTCCCCGTCTGTGCTATGAGGTCCTTTGACTTATTCCGGACTCATGTAAATGCAAGACGGATCACAAGTTTCCAACAGCTTATTGAAGCTATGGCCACTGCTAAGAGACATGGCAATGAACTTGTGAAAAGAGAAATTGATAGGCTTCAAGATAGCCATCAAGAGCATTGTCCTATGGCTAGAGAAAGTCGCCATCGACGTCATGATCCATACGATTGAAATGCTCAAGAAGGTAATCGCCCAAGGCGACAATCGCAAGACCGTAGAAGGCGTGACTTTGAGGGAAGAAGGGTTGGAAACCATGGAGCCAATGTTGGCCATGGTAATCACTTTCCAACGCCACCAGTCCTAGGGACTATGCATATTGCGCCAATGCGCCTCAATCAAGGGAGAATCCTCTTTATGGTGTCTATTTCTGATATGGAACGTCTGATCAATGGACCTGAATTTGCAATGTACCTACGAAGGTAGTCGCATCATGGTGATCAAGACATCGAGTTCATAAAGACTTTAAATCTGGCGATGAAGACAAAATGCCGCAGATTTTTATTTTTAGATTAGTCTTTATTATTTCCAAGAATTATGTAATGGCAATATGCCTTAGTCAATAAATGACATTTTGTATTAATTCTATCTTATGTGGCACACCTAATTAAATATGATGTCTAGGAAAGTAATTGAGATTAGTGGTACTTAAGAGAGTTTCGCTCCACCGACATCTCTCTCTACTTCCCTGGTCCTATTTGATTGGAGTTACCAAACGGGTAGAGTTACTACGATTTGTCTACAATTTGATTTTTATGTTGGATTAGATTTTGGTCACGAAACTTTGATGTAATCATTGGCTATTATTAATAAAGTATCGATTTATTTTATCTCATGTCGTAGACATATTTTTCGAACTTTATTACTTCAAAGATATAAGAGCCAATGGTTTTCATGTGGAAACACATTGTGAGAATGGACAAGAGTTCCTTTGCATCACCTCTAATGACTACGGACATAAACGAGTATTAGAGAAACTTATGTGTCGCTCTAGTGGGTTGTATGCAACCACTATTCGAGTCATTGAATCCAATCATGTTATGAGAGATGATTTGTGGGATTCCGACACATATAGGCTTTGACATGACCGTTTGGGACACCCAGGTTGTGATATGATGATCCGTATATTAAAGACTTCACATGGACATCCATTTTTCAGAACGAAAAAAAGTAAAGATCGGATTTTGGACCACGAAAGAGCCCCTCACTGCGCCTCACAGCGCCGTTCATCCTAAAAACTGGCCATCCTTGGCCGGCGCCGCCATCCCCCTGTGTCCTCAGGGTGGCATTGACGCCACCTCTGCTCTTTCGTCTCCAAATTTTACTTCTCAAGTCCTTTGTGACTTCGTGGCTCAACCAAAATCCTCATTGGTTATTTCTAAAGCCCATCATTCGTTCTGCAAAGCCTGCTCTTTAGCAAAATTAGGATCGCGACCATCCTATGCAAAGGACACTAAAGAAAATATACCATTCTTGCAAAGAATCCAATGTGATATTTGTGGACCTATTCAACCACCATGCGGACCATTTCGATATTTTATGGTGTTGGTTGATGCATCGACACGCTGGTCACATGTCATGCTATTGTCCACTAGGAACGCTGCATTTGCTAAACTCCTAGCCCAGATTATTAAAGGGCTCACCACCCTGATCATCCTATTAAGTCTATAAGGTTAGAAAATGCTGGGGAGTTTACATCAAAAACTTTTGATGATTATTGCATGTCCATTGGGATTGATGTTGAACATCCAGTTCCTCATGTTCACACCCAAAATGGTCTCACAGAAGCCGCCATTAAACGACTACAAATGGTCGCTAAGGCATTGGTAATGAGCACCAATCTCCCTATTTCTGCTTGGGGCTATGCAATATTGCATGCAGCTGTGCTTATTCGTCTGAGGCCCACTGCCACTCAACCCTTTTCTGCGTCCCAAATGGTGACTGGGTATGAGCCTAATGTCTCACACTTACACATATTTGGGTGTGCAGTTTATGTGCCTATTGCGCCGCCACAACGCACCAAAATGGGTCCTCAACGACGATTAGGCGTTTACGTTGGATATGATTCTTCAACGATTGTCCGCTACTTAGAACCCTTGACAGGCGATCTCTTTACCGCTAGATTTACGGATTGTCACTTCGATGAGACAGTCTTCCCGTCGTTAGGGGGAGATAAGAACATAAATGTTCAACAGGAACGACAGGAATTGTCGTGGTCTGTCCCCACTCTGTCTCATCTTGATCCCCGAACCGCACAGTCCAAAATTGAAGTGCGGAGAATTTTCGATCTTCAGAACGTAGCAGAATCGATGGCTGATGCGTTTTCTGATATCGCTAAAGTGACTAGATCACACATACCTGTTGCAAACGTGCCTGCAAGGATTGATGTCCCTAAAATTAGAGGACATGACGCCACCTCAAGAGTACATGAGTATGGCGCCAACGTCCCCACCCTTGGTGACGTTGTGGCTAGGCCCATGGCTCCTGCCAGGATGCGCGGGAGGCCCATAGGTTCGATGGATTCTCGCCTAAGAAAGAAAGCGAGTTTGGCACAAAATAATCCATTAATCATCGATGTAAATAATCCATCTCATGAGAATCTTCCGGATTATGGTTATGTCCAAGAGACATCATTGGGGGACACTCCAATGTTAGAACCAACTCCAGAGAATAGAGAGATCTCCATGAATTACACTAGTGCACATGAGATGATGGATAGAAATTCTATGGCGATTGATGATGCATTTGCATATCATATTGCAAAAGGAATTATAGAATATGATGATATCGAACCTCGCTCTGTCGAAGAATGTCAACAAAGAGCGGATTGGCCTAAATGGAAAGATGCGATCCAGGCTGAATTGGATTCACTAACAAAGAGACAGGTATTTGGGCCTATAACACAGACACCCCCAACTGTAAAACCTGTTGGCCACAAATGGGTCTTTGTTAGAAAGCGTAATGAGAAAAATGAGGTGGTAAGATATAAAGCCCGCATTGTGGCGCAAGGTTTCTCACAATGCCCTGGAATCGACTACGAGGAGACATATTCTCCGGTAATGGATGTTATAACGTTCCGCTACCTTGTCAGTTTGGTAGTTTCCGAAAAACTTGACATGCAGCTTATGGATGTGGTTACAGCATATCTCTATGGGGATCTAGATTCAGAGATATATATGAAGGTTCCAGATGGACTTCAATTACCCAAATCAAGTGGCTCTAAACCACGGAGCACGTTTTCAATAAGATTAAAACGCTCACTATATGGATTAAAACAATCCGGACGGATGTGGTATAACCGTCTAAGTGACTACTTGATTGGGAAGGGATATATTAATAATGAAATATGCCCACGCGTGTTCATTAAAAGAACAAGTTCCAAATTTGCAATCGTAGCAGTTTATGTCGATGACATGAACCTAATTGGAACTCTAGATGAGTTAAAGGAAACTGCTAAATACTTGAAATTCGAATTTGAGATGAAAGATCTTGGGAAAACACGATTTTGTCTCGGTTTAGAACTCGAGCACCGTAGTGATGGAATTTTGATCCATCAGTCTACATATACTCAGAAAATTCTAAGGCGCTTTCATGAAGATAAAGCAAAGCCTGTGAGTACTCCCATGATTGGTCGTAGTCTTGAGCCAGGAAAAGATTCGTTTTGTCCAAAGGATGAGGACGAAGAATTATTAGAGGCCAAAGTGCCCTATTTAAGTGCAATAGGCGCATTATTGTACTTAGCTCAATGCACAAGACCAGACATCTCATTCGCAGTGAACTTGTTAGCTCGACATAGCTCTGCGCCAACACGCCGCCATTGGATTGGTGTAAAGACAATCTTTCGATACCTAAGAGGTACGATTGATATGGGCCTATTCTATCCCTATAGAGAGAAAAGGAATGACAGAAATTTGGGATCGGACCCTAAGAGGCAAAACGCCACTGTCCAAAGGATTGCCGTCGCCGGCGCCGCCGCTGTCCAGGGGGGTCGGTCTCATCCTACTCCCCTCCATCAAAACGACAATGATGTTTTGATGGGTTTTGTTGATGCAGGGTATCTCTCTGACCCTCACAAAGGTCGCTCCCAAACAGGTTATGTCTTTACCATGGGAAGCACTGCGATATCTTGGAGGTCTATAAAGCAGACCCTTGTTGCTACTTCCTCAAATCATGCAGAGATTATTGCTCTACATGAAGCTGTGCGTGAATGCATATGGCTAAGGTCTATAATTAGACATATTCAAGGAAGTTATGGTTTGAAGTCTACCACAGATGAACCTACATGCATTTATGAGGATAATACAGCTTGTATTGAACAAATGAAGTTCGGTTTCATCAAGGGCGACAACACCAAGCACATATCGCCTAAGTTCTTTTATAATCTGCAACAACAATCAATTCTAAAGATTGAAGTGAATCAAATCCGATCAGAGGATAATGTAGTGGACTTAATTACTAAGTCGTTACCTAAATCCACCTTCGAGAAACATGTGAAGAGCATCATATTAAGAAAGTTATCCGAACTCCCATGATTGTAGCAATCAGGGGGAGATATCGACATCAGGGGGAGTTATGATGTCTACATGTTCGATCTCGAAGAATGCAAGACGTGTGTACATACATGTGCATTTGCAAGCATAATTAGCTATAATGGGCCACGCTCATTGTACCGCCAAAGGTACTAATTCCAACCAAAGGAATGACATGCAGACACACCGCCAGGCGGGCTACAACCCCAGCGGCAGAGCACCTCCACATCGCCTCTGACGCGCCGCCACGCGCTGCGCCAAGATGGCATCAGAAGCTTCTGAAACTGGGAACCGAAGCACATCAGTCCCACATCGAAAATGAGGAGGAGGTCAGCCTCCTCCTCACCTATAAAAGGTTCTCTCCTCTCTCCTCATTAATTACGCATTCAATACTTACCTACTGTTACTTTGTCAACATAAATACATTGACTAACTTAGGCATCGGAGAGTTGAAGACCGCCCGGCGCGGTCTCCCTCTGACGCCCTTTGTATTTTACTTGACAGGTAGCGGAAGCTTTGAGAGCGACACAAGTATCAATCCGCCCACCGGATTAGCGTTAACAAAGGTTCAGCTACCGCCGAACTTTTAGACATTAACATTGGCGCCGTCTGTGGGAACCCTTGAACAAAAGGTCATCCCACCACATCCACCATGACTAACGGTATCGGAGGAGACGCTGAGGAGCAGGCGGACCAGTCCGCCATTCCCCAGCCCTCCGACCCAGCGGTAGGCGTTAACCGCGCACTATTCACAACACCGACCAACCCCGGCGGTGAGGCAAATCCCAGCAGCAGCCGCCCACCGGGCCAGGATCTCGTCACTATGTACGAGATGGCACTGGCGGATCTTCATAAGGCAAACAGAGAACGTGAGGAGGAGCGCAAAGAAAAGGCTGAGGCCCAAAGACAGGTGGCTACGCTCATGGCACGTTTTGAGGAACTAAAGAGGGCGCTGGAAGCCACCGCCCGCCCAGCACAGAGCGAGCAGTCACGTACCACCAGACGTAGCGGACCAGTCACTGGCACATTGTTGCCAGGGCCAGTCATACAAATGCAGGTACCGCTGGACCCACCTGAATTGTTGGGGATGGGACCACTGCCCATCCCCCAACTAATGGTTTAGCAGGAGGCGGAATCACTGCCGCATACCAACCGCTCGGTGGCTAGGACGAGGACTGAAGGCAATCCGCCTGCGCCAAGGCACAGGCAGGTCCAGCGGAGTACTCGGGCTGATTCCGCCGGCGATGCGACCGCCCAGATATTGGAAAGAATGCACCAGCTGGAGCAAAGATTGATTCGGGCGGAGTCAGGCGCCCCGGCGCCAACTCAGAATCCACTTTTCGCTTCCAGACCTGGGCCCTTCATCGCTGCGATTCTGCAAGCTGTCAGGCCAGCGTCTGCAAAAACCCCAAAGATGTCGCATTACGGCGGAATGTCTGATCCCTTTGTCCACATGGACACCTTCAAGAAGGTCACCAACAATAAGGGATTCGACGACGCCACCTTGTGCCACTTGTTCAGCGAAACATTGGATGGCGAGGCAATGAACTGGTTCTTTGAGTGTCCACCAGGATCTGTCAGCTCATTCCATGCGCGATCACACGCTTTCCTCTCCCGGTTCATCTTATTATCCGTCGGGCATCACAACACAAGTCAGTTGTTCAGCGTCAAGCAGGGGGAGGACGAATCACTGAAGGCCTTCGTCACAAGGTGGCGAGCGGCAGCGTCTCAGTGCCGTGACCTAGACAAAACAATGGCATCGGCGGCCTTCAAGCAGGGACTCCTCAAGGGACCATTCCTCTATCACCTCAACTACAATCACCCAAATGCGGCGTACGACCACATCATGAGTGAGGCGGTCATCCACGCCCAGGAGGAATTCATTACATATGGAGAAACCCCACCGCCACCAGCAACTCCAACAAAGTCGTCACAGCCATCCCCCAGTCATCAGGAAACCGCTAGCAAGACCCCTTCAACACCGCCAACTGACAAGAAGAGGGAGTGGCAGCAGGGCCACCATCAGAACAAGCGGCATAAGGACCAGAATTATAAGGGCAACCGCCCAACCCATGGGGATAACCGCAACAAACAGGCAGAGTCCTCGCAGCGGTACGCAGTGTTCACGGTCCTCACGGCTTCGTATGAAGAAATCTACAATCAGTGCAAGGATCAGATCCCACCGCCACCCCCTCCAAAGTACCCAAAGACGGGCAAGCCCAGGAACACCGGCAAGTGGTGCAAATACCACGAGGACAGCGGCCACAATACCAACAGCTGCAATGCTCTCAAAACGGCCATTGAAACCCTATACCGTGACGGCAAGCTGGAGCAGTTCAAGGTACGCCAACCACCACCAGTAATTGCCAACGTTGAGACCTTGGGCCGCATCAACACCATCGATGGCGGCGCTCCAATCACCAGCATGTCTCACAGGGCCAGAAAGCGCTATGCACACGCCAATCACCCAAAGGAGGTCTGCAACATCCGGTACGAGCGGTCCGCCAAGCTCCCCAGATCAGGATGGGAACCTATTACCTTCTCGGAGGAGGAGGAACGTGGAGTGCATCTACCGCATGACGACCCATTCTTGGTCGACGCCATACTTGGAAAATTCTCAGTAGGGAGAATCCTGGTGGACAGCGGGTCCGCTGTCAATGTCATCTTCAACAGCTGCTACAACCACCTCAAGCGGAATAGGAAACTACTCCAGGATCACGAGCCACTGCTCAGCTTCTCCGGCGACGTCACACAACCGCTGGGGTCGGATTACATGCGACTGGTTATTGGTACCAGTCCATGCATGGCGGAGGTACACACGGAGTTCATTATTGTCGATTGTTTCAGTTCGTACAACGCTATCATTGGACGACCAACGCTAAACAAGCTCAAGTGCATCATCGCCGGATACATGCTTCTCATGAAATTCCCCACACCCAACGGCACGGGCTGTGTGAGAGGAAGTCAGCAGTTGGCTCAAGAGTGCTATTCAACGACTGTGGCGCGGTCGGCCCGCCGCCATGAAATCCTGGCGGTGGGTAATCAGCCACCGCCACCAAACATCTTTGAGGATCCTAGGGATGAGGAGAAGAAGTGCGTAAAGAAGGAACCGGTCAACCCGGAGACATCATTGAAGGTTGTCTGCATCTCGGACGAACACCCTGAGCGGACGGTCTGCATAGGCGCACAGCTAGACCCGGAGGTAGCGGCGGAGCTCACTCAGTTCCTGCGTGATAACGCCGCTGTCTTTGCCTGGTCCTACGCTGACATGCCAGGTATCTCCCCTGAAATTATAACTCACAAACTGACCATCAAACCCTCCTTTTATCCCATCAAGCAGAAGCGGAGGGCCTTTGATGAGGAAAAATACCAGGCAATAGGAGAAGAAGTTGCCAAGCTCCAGGGCATTGGATTTATCCGCCAAGTCATTTATCCCCAGTGGATCTCCAATCTGGTAATGGTCAAGAAACCCAGCGGCAAATGGCGGATGTGCGTCGACTTCAAAAATCTCAACAAGGCATGCCCCAAAGATAGTTTCCCGCTACCTCGTATCGATCAGCTAGTGGATGCAACCGCCGGACATGAGCTACTCAGCATGATGGACGCTTTCTCCGGATATAATCAGATCAAGATGCATCCCGGCGACCAGGAGTGCACCACCTTCACCACCGACAAAGGCCTCTACTGCTACAATGTCATGCCTTTCGGCCTGAAGAACGCTGGTGCAACTTATCAGCGGTTGATGAACGCCATGTTCGCTGAGCATCTGGGGAAAATCATCGAGGTCTACGTGGACGACATGCTGGTAAAGAGCATAAAGGCCAGCGGACATGTGGCAAACCTCAAGATCATAGTAACCATTCTCCTGGCCTATGGTATGCGCCTCAACCCAGAAAAATGTTTCTTTGGGGTCACCGCCAGCAAATTTCTGGGCTACATCGTCAGCGAGCGGGGCATCGAGGCTAACCCAGACAAGGTACAGGCCATCCTTGACCTGGCGGACCCTGAGTATAAGGTGCACGTCCAGTGCCTCCAGGGCAAGCTAACCGCCCTCTCTCGATTCATCTCCAGACTCACTGATAAGTGTGCCCCATTTTTCAAGCTCCTCAAAACGACTCACAAGAAAGTCATCAACTGGAACCCAGAGTGTCAGGCGGCGTTCCAGGGCCTAAAGGAATACCTGGCAGCAGTCCCTCTCCTTTCTGTCCCTGTGCAAGGAGAGACACTGTTCATCTACCTAGCGGTCTCGGTGTCGGCGGTGAGCTGCGCCATTGTCCGGCGGGAAGGCCAAGACGAGCTCCCAGTGTTCTACGCCGGCAGAGGCATGAACGGAGCAGAAACAAGATATCCTCCCTTGGAGCAACTGGCCCTCGCACTCATCGTTGCCGCCAGACGCCTCCGCCAGTACTTCCAGGCTCACACCATCCATGTGCTAACCAATCAGCCACTGAGGCAAGTAATGCAGAACCCTGAACACTCAGGGCGCCTCAGCAAGTGGGCCATTGAGCTCAGCGAATTTGACATAGAATACAAGCCAAGAACCGCCATGAAGGGCCAGGCAGTGGCGGACTTCATCGCTGAACTCACCGAGCGTCAACCTGAACCCGGTACCGCGTCAGAGCCCGGAGCAGAAATGGTAACCACTGAGGATGCAACTCCCCCATAGTCAGATTGGAACCTCCATGTGGACGGCTCCGCCAGCGCCAAGGCCAGCGGTGCCGGAGTCATCTTAACAGGACCCGGGGGACTGAACGCGGAGTACGCATTGAAATTCAACTTCAAAGCTTCAAACAATATGGCGGAGTACTAGGCCCTCATTGCCGGCTTGCTCCTCGCCATTGACTCAGGGGCTGACAACGTCAACATATTCAGCGACTCTCAATTAGTCGTTAACCAGGTCAACGACAGCTTCCAAGCCAAGGATCAGCAGTTAGCGGCATATTTGGGGTACGTCAAAACGTTGCTAAAAAAGTTCAAGTTTCACACCATCACACAAATCCCCAGGGAAAAGTTAGCCAAGGCCGATTCACTGGCGAGACTGGCAACCGCCCAACCACATCAAAGTCCAGCGGACACAAGAGTGGAGTGCCTTGACAAGCCGAGTATCACAAAGACCCTGGCGGAGATCTTCAGCATTGAGGTCAGCCCCAGCTGGATGGACGAGATCATTGCATACAAATGCAACGGCACATTGCCGGAGGACAGGGTTCAGGCGCGACAGCTCAAGCGGAGAGCAACCCGCTACAACATCCAGAATGGTAAACTTTACCGCCAAGGATTCACTCATCCCAACCTCCGCTGCCTAACCCCAGAGGAGGGAAAGGCCGTCCTAGCAGAAATCCATGGCGGAGAATGCGGAAACCACTCAGGCGCCAGATCCTTGGCCAACCGCACAATGCGACAGGGCTACTTCTGGCCCACGCTTGGTGATGACGCCAGGCGGATTTCGAGATCTTGCCACAAATGCCAACAATTTGCAGATCTCCCACATACACCGGCAGAGCCGCTGTCAATTATCATCGGCCCATGGATTCACTCCACGTGGGGCCTCGATTTGATGGAAAAGTTCCAAACCGCCAAGGGCCAGTTCAAATACATCATCGTCGCCATCGACTACAACAGCAAATGGATAGAGGCGGAGCCACTGACGGCAATAACTACTGTTTGGACCCAAAATGAGCATTTTGGCCTGACAAGGCGTGTCTTGGAGAAATTGAGCAAAAGTCAGTGGCTCAAGCTATATATTGTCGACAAGTTCGAAATATATTATTTAGAGGCTCAATAAAGCCTACTATGGAAGATTATCCGAGCTGCAAGAAAAGGAAATGATGGAAGCATGGAAATGAAAAGTCAACTTTAGCACATTTTCCTACTTCGGCTAGGAGAAACCGAGCTAAATAAGGAAGGAGGGGTGGAAGACTGACCAAATTAACTCGAAATGAGCTGAAACTCTGCAGATCCATTCTAGACAGCCCAAGAATCATTTCGTATGAAGAGTGCCAGAGCTAGCTTTGAGTGGAAGGCCTTCAAATAATCAGTCCAATTTTCTGCAGAAGCAAAACTGGAAAACTGGACCTGTAAGAGGTCCAGCAGCATTTCCGGCCCAACCACATGGAAATAAATTCTGAAATTTTACCACAACAATCTACATTCATGGTGGATCATTTCATATGAAGAAGTCATGGTCAAAATCTGAATGCTTGGTGGAGATATAGCTGCAGCAAAATTGGTACAGTAAGTGCTTAAACCTAACATTCCATTAGTGTTTAAGTGCTTGAACCTAACAATTCCATAAACTCATAAGTGCTCCATCATGATCCCATTAAGTGCTCCATTATGATTTGTTTAAATGCCAAATAGTGTTGCTTGGTAGCCTATAAATAGAGGCTACAACATAGAACAATTCACTCATTCATACATCAAAACATCTCTAAGATGATCTAAGTTCTCTCTAGAGCAAACCTCTCTAAGAGCAACTCTTTTCCTTCTCTTTCTCTTATAGGTGATCACACTCTAAGTCCTAGTCTCCTCAGGAGCCGACTATCAGTGCCACCAAACCCTCTGTCAAAGTGCTTCGGTCCTAGTCTCCTCGGGAGCCGACTGTAGTACCGTGACCACAACGGTTACGGAACCAGCCAAGCAAGGGTAACGCCCTAGCAACCCAGCCAAGCTAAAGTCACGCTTTAGCAAGTACTTCTCTCTACTTCCCGGTGATTTCGCTCTGCTTAACCTACAACGTTAAGTATCGACTTGGTGACACAAGACAAAGTCCTCCAGCACGAGGCACAAAGAATCCTGCGACGAGGTTGGTGCTCTCCTCGTCTACAGTCGCTCAAAAGAAGTCAGGTCAAGGGACACCCCCAACGACCGCACCCGAACGGTGCTGGCACGCCCGCGCATAAAAGAGACTGTTGACCAGCTGCAACAAAAGTGGAGCCAAACAACTACCGCCAAGGTAATTCACTTCCTCTGGAAGAACATCTATTGCCGCTACGGTGTCCCACATACAATCATTACAGACAACGGCACACAGTTCAACAACAAGGAACTCATCTCCTTTACCGCCAACCTCGGCACCAAGATGAGCTTTGCATCCGTCGCCCATCCTCAAACCAACGGCCAGGTCGAAGCAGCAAACAAGATAATCAAGAACCTGCTAAAAAAGAAACTCGACGACGCCAAGGGTTTATGGGCGGAGAAGCTGCCAGAAGTTCTATGGGCTATCCGGACAACTTCAACTTCCGCCACCGGCGAAACACCCTTTTGTATGATGTTTGGAACAGAGGCTGTCCTACCTATTGAAGTAACTCAGCCTACCGCTAGGGTCGAAGGCTACTGCCCAGAGACCAACAGCGACGGCGTCAACCTGGATAGGGACCTCCTAGAAGAAAAAAGACATAAGGCCCATTTGCACAACTTGCAAAACAAACAACGGGTATCGCGTTTCTACAACGCCAGGGTCAAGGCCCGGAACCTCCAATTGGGGGACTGGGTAATGAAGGAAGTAATTCCGCCACCAACAAAACTCCGCCCAACTTGGGAAGGTCCATACAAAATTGTGGAAGTCGTTAGCCCAGGCACCTTCTACTTAATGGACAAGGATGGCGTCACGTCGACCCACCCTTGGAATACCGAACACCTTCGGTATTACTACAAATAGTCATCCGCTACCCAGGAGTATCTTGACTTAGCTAAATTTTTGTTCAACATTTAGCTAAAGGAAGCTACCCAACGGGTACTACCCCACTTTTGTACACGCTGATCAATCAGCTATCAATGAAACGAGGAATTATTCAAACCATTGTTACCAAGTCTAGCACTGAGGGCCACTGGCAACGCCAGCAATCGTCAGCGGACCTCGTCCGCTACGTAGTGCACTTGGACCAATCTTAATTCCTTTAATGTTTCATTGATCAAAAAAAAAAAAAAGAATACAAGTCAAGATACTAGCGGTGCAAACACATCATAGCAAACACAACGTCGAAAACTTCATTCCATTTCAAAATTTTTGTTACAACTTATTGTGCCTCAACGGCTACAATAAAAAAAAAGGAGAATCTCTGGCGGTCCCAGCTGGCTTCAGGGGTTGCCCTCGGCATCTTCTGCTTCAGTGGGCGGCGGCACGATCGCTCGACTCGTTTGATCGGACCCTCGAGCTGTCAGACTGGGGGTCTCTATGGTACCGTCCACCCGGGTATGCGCCGCCAGGAATCCAGCACGCGACACTTCCGACGGTGTGGGATTGGGGGTCTGCTGGGACCCTTTCGTCGGATGTGCACCGCTTTCCCCACTGCCTGAGCGGGCACCTCCCGCTGGGGCAGGCACGATCTCTTTCTCCGGCGGGGCACTCTTGGCCGGCGGCGCATCAGGCTGTGACGCTTTGGCGAAGTCGATGGCGCCCTTCCGCTTCAGCATGTCTATGTTTGCCAAGGCCCCGGCCTTCGCGGACTCGGTCATCGCCTTCGCGTACTCTGCCGACTGCTTGAACGCTTCAACGGCGGCGGCTGCGGCAGTTTCCCCTTCATCCCTCAGGCGGACAACCTGGCCTTCCAGCCGCTTCAGCTCCGTCGCCCTAGCGATAGACTCCCGCTGCACAATGATAAGCTTCTTGTCCTTGGCGGCTATCCGCTCCTCCAGCAGGGCGATGTCCTCCTCCAACTTGGAGACGCGGTCATTCCTCTCCAGGTCCCGCTCGATGGCCACATTAAGCTTACCACGGACGTCGGCAAAGTCACATTCCGCCTTGACCAGCCGCCTTTCTGTATCCGCCAGCTTCTCCCTCGCCTCCGCCAGATCCCTCTGGAGGCTTCGAATCTCCTCCCTCAGCTCCCCTTCGACTAGAGGCTGCTTCCTTGCCGCCTCAAACATGTCGTGGAGGCCAGCTGAAATCTGACCAAAAACCGAGCTGTAGGGCGATTGGTCAACCGCGGTTGGGCGTGAGATCCCCTCTAGGCCGCCAAACCCTAGCCTCTCGCACAGGTGGAAGAGGAACTCCCTCTCGCCATCTGTCATGAACTCCGCGTAGGCGGCGAAGGAGTCCAGGTCACTGACGGCGGGAGCCTCCCCGTCCACTACAGCACCTTTGGGCAGGGCTTGCCTGACCTTCTTCTGCTGCCGGCCCCTGACAATCTCCACGTCCTCCCCCTCTTCCTCGTCGGGGGAGTCTATCTGCCGGCGCTTCCTCTCAAGCACCCTCGTGTTGCCGCCAGTAGCCTTCATCACCCTCGGCGGCGGTTCCTCCCTTGGGGCGGTGACAGTCCCTGCCGGCTGCACCGGCTTTTCTTTCTGGGAACCACGCCTGTTGGCGGGTACCCTCTCCTTCATAGCAGCAGCTGTGGCGGCCCCTTTTTTGCCGCCTGCTACGGGGACCCCCGCCTGGACGACGGGTAGCCCGTCATCGCCAAGGTGAGAGTGGAGCGGCATCTGCAACACCACCGGAACCTCTGACTGGCTCAGCGCCAGTGTCTCGGGGTTCATTACGGTCTGCTGGGCCACCAACCCCTCGGCGTACATTGTCTCTAGGAAATTATCAATCTCCGCGCGGTCCATGGCTTTTTCGAAAGCGTCCCGGCTCGATTTGTTACCTGGCGGCGTTTCTAAAAAAAAACTCAACCAGTCAGTCGGCTACTTAGTACAAAAAAAAAAAGAGGGCAATATGGCGGCAATTTCTTACCAATGGACCAAGTTAATTTCTGATCGACTAGCAACTCCCAGCCAGTCAGAAGTCGGAAGTCCAGCAAGTTGCGGTTCCGCCAACAACCTCTAATCCGTGCCACGCGACACTCCTCCTCGCGCGTTAAGTTGTACCGCAATCCCGCTGCACAAGCACAAACCGATTAGTAAAGGTACATTTGCAAAATACAAACCACGCCAGCTACATTCAGCGGAAACTGGTTGCCAACCTCGAATAGGTTGGAACTCCGACTTAATCCTAAACGTCGGCCCTTCCTCGTTCACCCTAGCCTGATACTCCCACCCATCCGTGGCGACGCAGAAGGTCCCCCGCCAGTAGGACATTGAATCCCTTAGATTCTCGATCAGCTTGGGTGCTCCCTGGCGGCGGCTCAGGTTCACTTGCCCTCTGCAACCCTGGCGCTTCACGTAGACCAACTCGTAGAAGTGAAGCAATTCCGCCACAGTAGGCCCCTCGCACCCGGACAACAGCCACAGTGAGTTCATCGCCAGCATCAACCGCCACATGTTGGGGCAAATCTGACCAAAGGCAAGGCCAAACTCGCACACCAAGATTTGAAGATTGGGCACCAGCGGGAGTGTCACTCCCTGGCGGAATATCGCCTCATGCACCGCCGCAAACCCCGCTGGGAGAATCGACGCCTTTTCATCTACCGTCGGCGGCCGTAGTTTCACCGACCCCGGTAACCGGAACGTCTTATTCATTCGAGTGACGGCGGCGGCATTCATTCGCCCTCCTGCCTCGTCAACGGCGGTGCCATCCTCGAGGAACCACGCCGACTCAGCATCCTCCCCTGCTGTTTCTTCTTCCCCAGCGGAGCCGCTGGCAGCGCTATTGCTCACCAAACGCTCGTCGCGCCTAGCTTTGGCAGCAGCGGCCTCACCCGCCCTAGAGCTCTCTGGACGTGGACCACGACCCATGGCTACTTCCCAAGCATAGTCTGTAGCTGCTCTACCTCTAGCGGTCCCGGCAGTGAGGTTCCTGCATGGGCAGACGGACGCAACGAGTCAATAAATATCCTATCCGCCGCGCTGAACGACACATCAGACCCGGAATCCTCACTGCTCGAAATCTCTATGACGTTAGCCATCCCAAACCCTAAAACCCACACCAGTTAGCACAAACACAGATCTAGCCTATTCTCAGATCAGTTATAGCCAAGAACATCAAGAACAATTTACCCAGAAAATGCCAAAATAAGAACACACTCAACCCAGATTCGACCGTCTACCTCATCCCTAAACGCCAACTCCCTCCCAACCACCATAACCCAACCCCAAATCTCACTTCACACCCCAGAACACGCCACAACAGAAACCATCCCAAACCCAAAAACAACAAAAACCCAGAAAACGGCAGATTCAATGAAACAGGAAAAAAGGAACCCAGATACCAACCTCGGTGTCAAAACCTACGGTGTGATGGTGCGCAGCAATTTTGTGAGTGATGAGATCGTCGTTTCCCCGGGAACAGAATCTCAAGGCTCCGGCAACCTCTTCCTTCGGTCTAGGACGAACAGGGCGAGAAGACGACGATTGAGTTTGAAGCTTTTACCAAAGTGTCAAATCTCGCTGAGTTTCCCCCCTTTTTTGTCAACATCAGCGCGTTCTTAGCCGTCCGCTCAAAAATGACATCTCACAGCAGCCGTACACGTGTCGCAAACCCCCGCTTACTCTCCGGATTAACCGAGGCGTCGCCTCGGTTACGAAATCCATAATTACTATCATTTATGGCGAGAAGACGGCTAGCTCTAGGAGACAAACCTCCGCACGCTAACCCTCTACGGGTTGAACACGTGTCAACCACCACCAGACGAAGCGTCTGATGGAAGTAACCACTGCGGATAACTTCCCCAACCGCCCGAAGTCTCCGCTGAGCGAAACCCCGCCAGCGGAACTTGTCATCTTCCAGGAGACGAAGTCTCCGCTGAGCGAAACCCCGCCAGCGGAACTTCTCCCTTGTCATCTTCCAGGAGACGAAGTCTCCGCTGAGCGAAACCCCGCCAGCGGAACTTCTCCCTTGTCCTCTCCCAAGAGACGAAGTCTCCGCTGAGCGAAACACCGCCAGCGGAACTTCTCCCTTGTCATCTTCCAGGAGACGAAGTCTCTGCTGAGCGAAACCCCGCCAGCGGAACTTCTCCCGTGTCATCTTCCAGGAGACGAAGTCTCCGCTGAGCGAAACCCCGCCAGCGGAACTTCTCCCGTGTCATCTTCCAGGAGACGAAGTCTCCGCTGAGCGAAACACCGCCAGCGGAACTTCTCCCTTGTTCTCTAAAAAGAGACGAAGTCTCCGCTGAGCGAAACACCGCCAGCGGAACTTCTCCCTTGTCCTCTCCCAAGAGACGAAGTCTCCGCTGAGCGAAACACCGCCAGCGGAACTTCTCCCTGGTCATCTCCCAGGAGACGAAGTCTCCGCTGAGCGAAACCCCGCCAGCGGAACTTCTCCCTTGTCATCTTCCAAGAGACGAAGTCTCCGCTGAGTGAAACACCGCCAGCGAAACTTCTGCCTTGCCACCCTGCAAGCGGGGCGTCTTCCGCCACACAAATCTGGCGGACCCCCTTTTCATCTTGCAAATTGCGTGCTTTGTTCAGCGCCATATCGCTCAATAAAGTACCGCCAGGCACGTCTACTGGACGCTGTTTCCTGCTGCAGTCAGTGGGGGGATATCCGCCAGCGGCGGATCCCGAGGCCACGCCTCACTCTGACAACGACCGCCACGCGGCATTACGGTCAGACCGTCCCTACGGGACACGGGGACTTGTCAACAGTCTACGACGACCCTGATCAGGCACGTTGACCCCCGTCACTCGGGTGCTAAGATTGGGTTCGCTACCCAACACCCTCTGCTCCGTGCAGCTCCCCCTCAACAAACAATCTGCCGACCATCCGGAGGTCTATCTTAGCCGGGGAGTGGGGGACTCCCTGGAGGGCCTAGCAGGGGCCCACCTGAAAGGGTATAAAGCGTTTGCTCACAAAATCCATGGTTGACAACGCACTGACGCTAATTATGCTCTTGCAAGTCTAGCGGAACAAAACGCTCCAAACCGCCGAGCAACTCCCCAACCAAGATTGCCCTCCTTGACTGGGGACTTGGGGGACTTGTACATACATGTGCATTTGCAAGCATAATTAGCTATAATGGGCCACGCTCATTGTACCGCCAAAGGTACTAATTCCAACCAAAGGAATGACATGCAGACACACCGCCAGGCGGGCTGCAACCCCAGCGGCAGAGCACCTCCACATCGCCTCTGACGCCCCGCCACGCGCTGCGCCAAGATGGCATCAGAAGCTTCTGAAACTGGGAACCGAAGCACATCAGTCCCACATCGAAAACGAGGAGGAGGTCAGCCTCCTCCTCACCTATAAAAGGTTCTCTCCTCTCTCCTCATTAATTACGCATTCAATACTTACCTACTGTTACTTTGTCAACATAAATACATTGACTAACTTAGGCATCGGAGAGTTGAAGACCGCCCGGCGCGGTCTCCCTCTGACGCCCTTTGTATTTTACTTGACAGGTAGCGGAAGCTTTGAGAGCGACACAAGTATCAATCCGCCCACCAGATTAGCGTTAACAAAGGTTCAGCTACCGCCGAACTTTTAGACATTAACAACGTGTTGTACTCTTTTTCTCCTCCTCGAGCAAGGTTTTTAACGAGGCAACGAATGAAGCGTCACCACCAAGTTTGAGCGGCACAAGGGGGAGTGTTGAAGGAAAATCAGTTTTGTGTGTGCCTAATCAAACTAGGAGTAGTAATAGGAGAGAAGGTTCTAGAATTCCTAATCCTACTCGTATTAGTATTCCTTGTAACATTAGAACATGTACTTTGTAATCCCTATATATAGGGCTCCTATTCTCAATAATATGACGACAATTTTCTCTTCAATCTCTCTCGAATCTATTTTGCTTAAATAGTTTTGTCGATTTCCACTCTCAATAAAAATGTTTCTCAAAAATTTTGACCAAAGCATTTCAATTATGCTAAAATGAATGGCAATGCTAAAGCCCTTCTTTATTATGGTAATGCCTTAGGAATATGTGCTTAAAATACTAAAGGGATCAAAAGTTTTAAGTCAAAGTGATCCACAACTCGGGCTCCATCACCATTCGAAGATGGACTCGCTCCTGAACCTGCCATAATCTAAAAACCATTACAGGGATGCTCTAGCCGCAAATATCTGATACATGCTCCGATCACATTTTCAAGGTAAGATTGATGAACCGCTGTACTTGTTCTAGAATTTGTTAGACATTGCTAGCTCAATCCTCACTCGAATCATTGTCAATACAGGGGGCCACGTTGTACTCGACAAGATTAATAACATGTTTACTTACCTGAAATGGAAAAAATCATGAATTGGAGGCAATTAAAATGGGAGAAGGAAGGAATCGGTATGAGAATATTTCATTTCCATTACACTATTCACTTACCTCATGGAATCAGAATGGGAATGCAACTGATTACAATTGATGTTGTTTACTAATGTTCATGAATCAAAATTAAAACCAGTTCGATTACTAAAATACCCCTATCAAAAGAAGAAGAATAATAAGAAGATAGAGGATAAGGAAATATATACTAGAATTCACACCCTTTAAAATTTGACTTTTGAATTTTGAAACAGATAAGAACTCAAAGAAGAAACCTAAACATTCTAAATACTTCAACAACTCTCATAGGGCTGTGGTTATATTGAGGATTTGAAATGAAACTAGAAAAACTTGACTTAATATGATTATGAAATGAAGAATACAAAAGGAGAAGAATAGAGAAGAGAGGAGAAAGATGGGTTACTAACCAAAAGAAGTCGAGCCGTTTCTTTTACCACAGGAGGTTTGTCGTTGTTGCTTTCTGATGCTGACAGAGGTATATATATTTCTAGGGTTATGGATTATTGTAGTTATTGAAAATACGTAAAGATATTTTGGGTGAAAAATAATGTATTCCTGAGGCTTTCATTTCTAAACCTATATCCCCTTGATTATTAAGTTTTAGGTTATTCATGAATTAATTCCTGACAATGAGGTGAGACTCACACCAATTTCAATTCTTTTTTATGTTAGTAAACGTAAGAAAACTCATACACCAATATTATTTATTTATTTTCATTTCTATCGTAAGTAAGTAAACGTACCATCAGATCAGTCACCTACACTGTGCCTATGCTACACCCCCACCTTCTCTGAGTTCAAATTAGGAGGAAGATTCATGATGTGCATCCAAACCCTAAGGCCACGTTTGGCATCCAGGATAAGAATGGATTAGGATAATAATAATTGAATTGAATTGGATTAGGATAAGATTGAATTTGTTTTAATGTTTTCATGTGTTTGGTATAAGAGGATTAGAGCTGGAATGGATAAGTACAAGAACTAGATCCGTTGTCAACAACACCACCAATACTCAGACGCAAACTCACGTCCCCTCTTCTCTATCCCAACCTGACCTTGATCCGTACTCGAGTCCATGGCCTCCACAACCAACTCCTTCTCCATCTCACTCTCTGCCAAGCCCACCGCCAAAGCATCACTCTTCAAGCCCAACAATCCGACGGAGCTCTCTCTTCGAGGTCAGAACCATGGCGTCGCGGCTCTTCGGTCTTCATTCGTTTCGAACAGCTCTCTTAAGTTGAGTGTAGGGAAATCAAAGTCGAAGGTAATGGCGAATTCGGCGCAGTTGGTGGATCAACCGTTGAGTAAAACAGGGTCCTGCGGCTCCGGAAGTTGTGGAGGTGGATTTGGGTAATTGGAGCTACCTGATTTACATTGGATTCAGACTTCTCTCAATCAACCCGATTAGAATAATGCTTTTGTGTTCGATTTCGGGTTCGCGGCGGAGACGCAGACGATGATTATTTGTTTGGAGAAGGATGGTGGTCAATTGGTCAAGATCCATCCTTGTAGTTAGTTACAATCCTGTACTGCTGTGCATATCCCACCTCTCCAACATGAGTTGACATCCTATCCTGACAAGATTTAAATTTCCAATCTGAACCACTAAACACCATCTTAGATATTTTTTTGTCCTATCTAGTAACTAATGCGGACAAACAAACGCAGCCTAAGGATATTAACCCAGTATACTATATATACTAAGTTCTACAAAGGGCGGGTCAAACAACCATCACACTCTCCCACAACGATCGTAGTATTATCAGATCGAATGCCATGGACCACGGAGTAAGAGACCAACTTGTAATGCCACCGTCTTGAAACACGTCATTAAGCGAATAGAACCATCTTCCTAAATTTGTAGACCACCACAGAAACCTCAAAGCCATCCCCGCCGTCGTTGCTTGAAATACCTCAAGCTTTATTGCTCATGAACGGTAAACTCCAAAGTTGTGGAATTAACCAATGCACGCTAAAAAAAAAGAAAAAAAGAAACCGAATTAATAAAGATAAAATCATATTACAGCTATTTGAGACTTTTTTTGACCTTGCATTGCATCCGCTTGTTATGCTTACTAGTTGACATCCTACAAATCAGTATATGTGATTGACTTTATTCACTACTTTCAAGTCATCAGGATTAGTGTTAATCACACAAGGATATTGTGAACAACGTACATGGCTGTTAGGTGCATCACAAGGGAGTTGAGGTCTTAATCGATCATGTTCTTCTACTACGTACATCTTTGATTCATGATGTAGACTCAATCATTATGTAACAATAAAAGCTAGGAATTTGTATGAGGAATGCCAATAACACAAAATCTCATATTTCTAGAGAAATATGCTTTCTCCCATTTCAAAATAAAAAAAGAAATATGCTTTCTCATGCTTTTACCTAGTGCTTTGCTTTTTTGTATGAGCCTATGAGGAATGCCAATGATACAAAAATTTCCTACTAAAAACTATATTTCTAGAAATATGCTTTCTCAAGCTTTTACCTAGTCCTTTGCTTTTCTTCACTCCACTTGACCATCCCAGACTGCTAAACCTTTTGAGTCTTCTTCTTCTTTATTTTTCTTTATTTTTGGTAATTTCTTTTATCCTTTCTGATCTTACAACTTATATTCATTCTTCTTCCAAATGCATTCAATATCACAGTGCCTTCTCCTTTTGGCTCTACGTACAACTTGCAACTCCACTATAGGTGTGGGACTAGCTGTCAACTTATCTAATCAATTTCATCTGTACGTGATCAATTTCTTTCTGAATTTCAAATAAAACAAAGTTACGTACTTAGGTTCTTCAGTGCAAACAGATAAAGAAAAGCTTTAATTAGCAATAAAATATTTATTAGTTTCTTTCTAATACTGTTAGGAATTACGAGAAGCTAGCAGATACAGTACCAGAAACACATTATAATCACCAAAGGCCAAAATTACACAAGCACACAAACATCTATTTTTTATTCAATGCAAGTAATAACTGGCAGTAATAATCCGAGGAAAAAGTAACTAGAGATAAACTTGTCAACCGTGGAAGCAGATTATCATCATCATCATCATCAACCGAAGGTGGCAGTTCGAATACCCTTAATGGAGTTGATGGCAGGAGCATCAAACTTGCTGAAGAGTTTGTAGGAGGAAATAAGTGAAATGAGAACAAAGCAAGCCACCACCAGAAATGTAATGACCACAGAAGTTGTGGCTTTGTGACAGAATCCACCATAACTCCCACAAGCCGGACTCCACGTTATAGTTGAATCTCCTTTATAAGCCAAGTACAGAACCTCCGTTAACACAGCTCCAGCTCCCAGAATTATGTACGTAAGCAACTACATATATAACATATACAAAACCAACAAGTAATTAATAAATAAACTGTAACTAATAATTACTTGCAGTGGAGAGAAATGGTAAGTAATAAGTAAGTAATTACTTGATCTATGAAGAAGAAAGTCCAGGCTAGAGACTTGGTGGGGGGACGAGACTTGGCTGATATGATAGCCGATAGAAGGGAATAACCAGCACATATGCCATTGGCATGCACCAAAAACCTACATTTTGCATACACATAGAAACATATCATTCACTTAATTCGATCTCTAACTAGTAACTCGATTTCTTTGGATGAAATGACTCATATCTCTCCAACAAGTAACTTGATTATGATTGAGACCCAAGTATACACATTGTAGATATGAGCTTCAACTGTGTGATAGTGATATGGTTTCAGTAGTCAACTCTTGATCGAGTCATTAAATGACAACATAGACATGGCTTTGCGTGTACAAATTTTCTTGGTCCTATCATAATTAGACGAACTTCTACTGTTGACATGCTATTGAATTCATACCAACCTTCAAACGGTGGGTGACCATAATTTCTAATTTCTTGATTTTTTTTAAATAAAAAATAAACTCGAATAATTCTAACATATTTTGGGTATATGACTGATCATGATATCGGAATTTCCCACTATTCTACCGATTTTTTTTACTAAATGAAGGATTCTATAGTGGAGACTTGAAATGAATATGCATACAGGTTTGGACTACCATGGAATTCTCTGAATGAAGGATCTCAAAAAGGAACTAAATATTAGTGAAAATAAATAGTTATCCAGAAATTATTAATTATAAATAAGATATTGCCTCTACAAGTAAAAAAAATCTACTGATTAATTAGTACTTTAATCTCCTCTTCAATTGATTTCATTTTCTTTTTCTCGAGGACTAAGATAAATAACTCACAATCACATGAATAAATCTAGAAGAGAAGCATGCAAGGAAGGCTACCAAAATTCTTAGTGAAAATACTATCTAATTACTATCATATATATGATGTATATCAGTATATCTACCTGAAAGCTCCAATATGAGAGTAGGAAACGGATCCGAACTCATTGTCCTGGGAATCGTGAAGCATGACGAGCAGAGCCGCCACACAAGGAGCAATCGGCAGCAGTCGCAGCAGCGTCTCCGCGGTTCTCAAGCTGCTGCCGTTGCCGTTGCTACTCATCCCTTCTAACTCGTGTCCCGGTGCAACCTCCGCTGCAGACTTCTCTATCACCGTTGACATGATCCTGGTGTTGTTGGCCTTCTTGGGTTTAGGTTTTTAGAACTCAAATATTAGGATGATGAAGAGCTAGAGCTTTCAAGGTCCTCCTCCTCATCTACTGCTCCTTCTGGGTCTATTTAATGGAGCCATCGACCTTTAATTACAGGGTGGGTGTGAAGCATTCAATGTCCTCAATTCAATGTCATCTATTATGGCTGATCGCGCATCCCCATATGTATCACTTTCTAACTCACTCTCTCATTCCACACACACCACACGTACGTACTCTAAAATTTGTGAACATACGTATGAATACGTTATACGCCGAGTACGTACACCACAAGCATGCATTTTGAAATTTGGAGCAAAATAGTAAATAGGTGCATGTCACTGTTACAACATGCTTCTCTAATGGAAACGAGTAGGAATCATCTATGTTCAGAGTGCTCTAGTACTTGTCTTTGATTAGGGCAAGAGTATTATGGTGGGTTCGACTATGGTATATTAATGTATTGATAAACGCATTCAGTAGACTAGTTCAATTCAAAAGTAGATTGGCTCCATTCATTGATAGGCTAATTTGAGAATAATCTATCTCTATATTAAATTAAGTCTACTTAATATAACTGTATATTGATATACCGTATAATTTTTCTATGATAGGAGAAATAAACACACGACCATAACACAAGATGATTCCAGGCCATTTAGTGATATGCATATATCACATACAAACACATAGATAGTCCAAATGGAATACGGTTTGATAATCTAATTTTTGTAAAGTCTTTAGATAAATAGCGTGTATTTGTAAAATGGAATTACGATGATGAACATTTTGATGACTAAACCATTTATTTTACTGTTAGTACAATAGTTCTTATAGAATGACATTAGATTTAGCATGGTTTTAATTATTTAATTGCGGACAAAATTTAAGCTACGTCTTCTTTTTACTATGCCTGACGGGAGAGATATTACGTGTATGAATCTCTTGCACTAGAATTAAATTGTTAAAATATAGGTACGAGCTGTCACACTAAGAGTTGGTGTGAATTAATGAAGTGATATGAATTGGTTTAAGGCTTAGTGAAGTGACCTGATCATGTGAATTGGTATAAGCTGTATACAATCTTCATGTTTAGAACATGAAAGCAAAGAAGCAAATACAGATGACACCAACTGCATAATGAATGTTACAAACGTGCTATTAAAATGCATGTTTGTTCATCTTTCATTTTTTTCGGAATTTTATTGATACGAGAAAAATTTATTAATTTCAAGAAAAATATCAATGAGTAGTCTCATAAAAAACTTGTCAAAATAAATTCCAAAGTGACGAGAAGAACGGGGGTTAGAATTTGCACCCTTAGCAATTGATATGATTTTTTGTCTTAGAATAATAATGAAAGGTGGAAGGTGGTTAGAAAGAAGAGAAGTTTTAAATACACACTCCTAATTACTTATTACACACTCCTTACTCAATACACCTATCATTTAATTTCTCATTCTAACATTTTACTAAATACACAACTCAAATTACCTAAAATATCCTTAAACTTAAAAACCATGAAATACACTATTATTTAACATTTGATTAGTATATATAATTGACCATATTAATTACTTGTGTTAGTTATTGGGAAATCCATAAGGATTCATTATTGTTCCTTTCAAAGTTCAAATAGATGCTTAGAAATAGGTTTTATATTATTTGAGTTCTCATCCACTAAACATCCTTTTGATCAAGTATAAAATTTTGAGTCGAACATTCAACCAAAATTGTATCAGCAGTACGTTTCTCCACAACGGCGGAACTACGAAGTTGTCATTGGATGGTCAAACACATTAACAATTACAAAGTTTTATACCTGTGATGTTTTATATTAGATAATAAATTGTCTAATAATCACTTTTAGATAAAAAATAAAAAGAACTAAAAAGTGGGAGTAAATCGATATGTTTTAAAAACATTTAATGCTATTGATTTCGAAATTCTAAATTACATGGTATCTCACCCCATTTAATTACAATTCATTTAAGGAAAATTTAAATTAGATGGTTTCTAACTTTATTCTTGTTTTAAATGAGGATGCCATGTATAGAAATTCATTGTGTTTATAATTATAGAATAATATAAGGAACATATGATTAATATTATTATTTTTCTTTTAATACATAGATGTCTATTTTGGTCATTTAACCTACCTATAAAATCTGATTTGAAATATAAAATAATAGGGATGTGTATTAAGTAGTTTGGGGTGTGTATTTAAAATTTCTCTAGAAAGAAACATGAATAAAATAATTCGGTCATAAAGTCAATGTGTTCATATAGGGGTTGGCTTGAGAGAGAGAGAGAGACAGAGAGGGAAAAAAAAAAAAAACCAGCTCAAAATCAAAATGCTTTGAAATAGAAATAATCAAATCGAATATGAACTTTCGGTTTAATTTTGGTTCAGTGAAAGCAGAACAAAACAAAAGTTCCTACAAAACAATTGTATTTTCATTTTCATTTGAAATATATAATTTTTTTTTTATCCTGATGGAGTATCAATATATTTCATATTTTAGGAAAAAGGGATGCAGAGAACAGCAGAGGGAATTGGGAGAATGAGTTGTGCTTTCATTGATAATAGGGGTCTCTTTATATAGAGGATTACAAATATAGAATCAGAGTCTTATAAGGAAACATAATCGTACAATGATTTGGATATCTACGAAGATATCTCCGAGAATATCTGTAAGACTAACACTATCACAACTCAGACAAGTAACTAGAGTTTGGGCCAGACACACAATCTAGGTGTCCTTAAACACTCCCCCTTGTGTTGCCCAAATGCGGTGCTCCTTTCGTTGCCTCGTCAAAAACCTTGCCGAGTAACAAAAACCTAGTGGGACAAAAATAACCTCGGTCGAAGGAGAAAAAAAGTACAACACACCCTTCACGTTTCGAGACCATACATGTAGACATCTCCCCTTGATGACTACGGTCATGGGAGTTCAGATAACTTCCGCAAACGATGCTACCAACATATTTTTCGAAAGTGGAATTTAGGCAATGACTTAGTGAACAAGTCTGTCACACTGTCCTCAGATCGAACCTAGTTCACTCTGATCTTGAGTAGAGTCTATTGTTGCTGATTATGCTTGGTGTTGTTGCATGTCTTTGGTGTAGTCTTGCTTTATTTGTTCAATACAAGCAGCATTATTCTCATAAATACTGGTAGGCTCATCTGTGGTAGACTTCAAACCACAATTGCTTCGAACATGCGTAATTATGGATCCAATCCATATACATTCACGAACTTCTGCATGAAGAGCAATAATCTCTGCATGGTTCGAAGATAGCGACTAGGGTCTGTTCTGTATACCTCCAAGATATCGCGGTCTTTCCCATGGTGAACACATAACCCATTTAGGAAGGACCTTTGTGTGGGTTAGAGTGGAACCCAACATCAGCAAAACCTTCCAAAACACTAATGTCATTTTGGGATGGGGTTAGAGGACGTAGGCCAGTGTTGGCGGCGTTCCTGGTGTGTGATGGATCCGAATCCATTATCACTCTGTAGGGATAGAACAAGCCTATATCAATCGTACCACTTAGGTATCTAAAGATATCTTTTACACCAATCCAATGGCGTCGAGTTGGCACAGAGCTATACCTAGTTAACAAGTTCACCGCAAATGAGATGTTCGGTCTTGTGCATTGAGCTAAGTACAATAATGCGTCTATTGTACTCAAGTAGGGAACTTTTGCCTCTAGCACATCTTCATCATCATCCTTCAGACGAAGAGAACCCTTTTTAGGATCAAGACTACGGACGATCATGGGCGTGCTTGAAGGATTGACCTTGTCAAAACGCCTAAGCATCCATCAACACGATACTCAAGTTCCAAACCGAGACAAAATCGTGTTCTCCCAAGATCCTTCATCTCAAACTCAGATTTCAAGTGTTCAACGGTTTTCCTTAACTCTTTAAGGATTTCCAATGAAGATCATGTCACCAACATGAACCACGATAAAATCCGGAACTTGTCATAGAAGCGCGAGGGCATTCACATATCCCTTCCCAACCAAGTAGTCACTTTAGTGAGCGTTTCAACCTCTTTGCAAACGCGCTCTATGGTCTAGAGCCACTTGACTTGGGTAAATGAAGTTCACTATGAGCCTTCATGTATATTCCGTATCTAGATCCCTATAAAGATGCGTAGTGACTACATTTGTAAGCTGCATGTTCAGTTATTAGGAAACTACCAAACTGACAAGGTAGTGGAGTGTAATAACATCCATTATGGGAGAATATGTTTCCTTGTAGCCGATTTTAGAGCGTTTGTGAGAAGTCTTGCGCCATAACTCGAGATTACAATATCTTTTTCTCATCACGCTTTCTAACGAAGACCCATTAGTCAACATCTTTTATATTAGGAGGTGTTGGCATCACTGGCTCGAAAAACCTTCCTCTTCGTTAGAGAATCCAACTTAACCTGGATCACATCTTTCCATTTAGGCCAAATTTCTCTACATTGGCATTCATTCATCAACAGAGTGTGGTTCGATATCATCGGACTCAATAAACTCATGCGCAAATACATCATCAATCATGATAGAGTTTTTATCCCACGTCTCTTTTACACTAGTGTAATTTAAAGAGAGCTCCATATTCTTAGGAATAGGTTCTGACGTTGAGGCGTCCCCTAACGATAACCATAATCTGGAACATTCTCATGAGATGGATTTTGAGTGTCGATGATCAAAGGATTGGATTGTGCCAAAGTATCCTTCAAACCCACGGGCCTTCCACGCATCCTAGCTGGGGCCATGGCCTGTAACGCCAGAATGCCACTCTCTATGGCATTGGTGCCATGCCTATCTCCGTGTAGGGTGGCACTACATCCTCTGGTAGGGACATCCATCCTTGCAGGCATGTTTGCAGCAGATATGTGTGATCTCGTCACTTTAGTGGGGATCTAGATGAGACATAGTGGGAACAGGCCACGACAAATCCTATCATTCCTGTTGAACATCCGTGTTCTTATCTCCCCCTAATGACGGGAAGACTGTCTTATCAAAGTGACAATCCGCAAATCTAGCGACAAAGAGATCGCCTAGCAAGGACATTAAGTGGCAGACGATTGTTGGAGTCTCAAATCCAACGTAGTTGCCTATTCGTCAGTGAGGACCTATCATGGTGCGATGTGGCGGCGCAATTAGCACATAAATGACCCACTTAAATATGCGTAAGTACGAGATACTTGTACCCAGTCACTGGCTGTAACGCAGAGATAGATTGAGTGGTAGTGGGTCGTAGACGAATTAGCATAGCTACATGTGATATTGCATAACCTCAAGTAGATATAGGGAGATTGGTGCACGTTACCAATATCTGGGCTACCATCGTAGTCATTTTCGCGAGACGATTTGGGTGTGTACATAGGGATAGGATGTCCAACATCATTCTCAATCATCGAAAGTCTTCGATGTAAACTCTCTAGCATTGTCAAGTCGAATTGACTAAATGGGATGATCCGGGGAGTGAGACCGTCACCATATAATCTGTGCTAGGAGTGTAGCATAAGCAGCATTACAAGTGGACAATGGCACAACATGTGACCAGCGTGTTTGCGAGTCAACCAATAACATGAAATATTTAAACGTCCGCAAGTTGGTTGAATTGGTCCACAGAATCCCCTTCAGATTCTATGTAAGAACAGAATGAGTATGTTTGTATCCTTTGCGTAGGACGGTCTCAGTCCTAATTTTCCTAAGGAACAGTCTTTGTAAAACGAGCGAGAAGCCTTAGAAGCAATCAATGAGGATTTTGGTTGGGCCTGAGCATCTGAAACACTATTGGAAGCAAAGCTGGTGGCTACAACATTACCAATGACATCATCACCTTGATAGATTCCATCCATGACATCATGGATAAGCAGTGGCTGTGGTCACACTTAGTTTAGGAATCAACTTTTAATTCTTGCTTCATTTCGCTCGAAAGAATGGATGTCCGTGTGAAGTCTTTGGTAGACAGATCATCATATCGTGACTAGGATGACCTATCCTGTCGTGACAAAGCCAATATGTGTCTAAATCCAAGAGATCTTCTCTCATAACTTTATTGGATTTAATAGCTCAAATAGTGGTGACATGGAGTTCACTAGAGAGACACATAAGTTTCTCTAAGATGCACCTTTATTCGCAATCATTAGAGATATTGGAAAGAAACTCATTTCCGTTCTCTACATATTTCACATAGAATTCGTTGGATCGAATAGCTCAATAGGATTCTCCCTAAGAGCATAGAGAGTTTCTGTGACAGTAATCAAGGTGCCATGTGGCATGAGTAATCGGGTTATTCCATGTCCTTGAACTAAACCTGATGGCCTCGCCATCGTAGTCACAGAGGAATGTGTAGGCAACATCTCTAAGAATGATTGCATATGGCAGTGAATGGTGTGCGTAGTCGCACTATCCACAAGACATTGAAGTTCTCTAAGCTCTGAATTGAAATGGAGTCATAATGAAAAGGACTCGAAATTTTATTCATAAGCCAACAAAGTACATCATTATTTCTTAACCATTAAGAGAATCTAATCCAAATACTAGCTAATGCAAAACAATGGTAGTCGTTTGACTTCTTCGGTAACTCCAAAATAAATATGACCAGGAGAGTAGAGATATGTTGGTGGAGCAAAGCTCGCTTAAGTACCTTTTATCTCAAAACCTTCCTAGACATCATACTCACTTTGGATGAGCATACTTGAAGAGAAACTAAACCAATGGCATTTACTATGAAATATATGGCAATTGCCTATTACCACTATGCCAAAAAAGCTATCAGACAACAGAGTTCAGACGACAGAATAGTCATTTTCTGTCGTCTGAGTGTTTCAGACTAAACTCAGACGACACATAAATTAAATGTGTTGTCTGAATACAATGAGAAACCATGCTTGTTTCATTTTGAAGATATGGTCAGACTCAGACGACACTTAAATGTCGTCTGAAAAGATGAAAATTTTCTTAGCAGAAAGTTTAGATTTCCCTCCCAAATGCCCAAACCCTATCGGTGACTAGTGAATGTAAAACTATTCAGACAAAAGAGATAAGAAATTCTGTTGTTTGAAGAAGGTGAGTTTAACTTTTTTTATTTGAAGTCTCTTTTGACATAACACAAAACCTAGCTTCGTGTTTTTCATTCCCACAAACATTACCTCTGTCTAAAACTCTCTTACCAACCAGAAACTCGGTACCTCATAGCATCTGGAGGAAAACTTAGCCATCTATACCTCTCAAAAATCGGCCATCTCTCAAATCTTATCTCTCCTTACCCAAAACTAATCTCTCCTTCAACCCCGACATCCTTACTGTTTGCATTCAAGTCCGGCTTAATGGAGTTCTCCACCAGCGACTCAAGAGATTAGAAGAAGCTGGACTATTCTATTTTCGATTGGGTTATTGGTAAGAATTTTGCTTCATTTAGTTTAGGGGTTTCGATTGGGTTCAGTGTTCCATTTTAGGGTTTTTCTGGAAATTGGTTTGGGGTTTTTCATCGCAAATTCAATGTAGTTGTTAGGTCTTTGGTCGATTGAGTTTCGATTTTGCTTCATTTAGTTTACGGTCAACATTCAAAACGAGGAATAAAGAGACTTCGTCTCTCATTCTTTAAACGGAAAGTCTGATACCCAGTCATCTCTCAATCCCCTTGATTCAAAACTAAAAATCCGACCTCTCACAATCCTTTCTAAAACCCAGTCCTCTCTCACCCAGATTTCTCTCCTAATCTCCTTGACAAATCGATGATCGACGACGGTTGCATGACGGGCAGCGACACATCTCTTCTCTCGGTCTCTCCTTGAATGACGCTCTTCATCTCTCTCTCCACATCACTCGATATCTCAGTCTTTAATTCAAAATTTTGATAAGTTTACTAGGTGGGTTTTGATTACTAGGATTGGTTTTGATTGATTGCTCTGAATCTGGAACTGATTAAACCCAGTTCTTAGCTTATTCTATTGTTCTGTTTATAAATATGATTATATGAATTATGAGAAGTGATGTTATTTTGTTAATCTGTTATTCTCAAAGGGAAGTGATGTTATTATAGAAGCCAGGCAGGGAGTGTTATTCTGTTTTGAACTTTTGATGGGCTTTGAATTGAATCAATCGATTACTCTTGTTGGTTTTCCAGTCCATTATCCACTTAGTCATTAATTCTTCTTCCTTGCTTCTACGTTGTGAGTCCTGAAATAGTTTTCATGTTGTAATTGCAGGAAACAAAGGAAATACAGTTTTGGAGAAGGAAAACCTAGAAGCGAGGGATTTAGCCACAAGGGAGGTAAGGGTGATGTGCTTCATTATGTTTCCTATTGTTTGGAATAACTGAATTGGTATTCTGTCATATTCTTCAATCGTGCTTCTTCTAGTCACTTTGCTATTATCATTCAATTTGGAGAACTTGCTTGTTTACTGACTTATTTCTTTAGCTTCTTTAAATCTTGGGAAAATCGTCCAAACAGTGTCTGAACTTTTCCAGACTATTAATTTTCATACCTATACTTTGAAAAACATCAAAATGGTACCTGACGATTTAAGCCCGACCCAATTTCCATACCTAGCAACAGTAAAATCGTTAACTGTGTTAACTTTTGAAGGATATTTTCGTCATTTTACTATTCATCTTCTCTGAAATCGACGGGCCACCATTCGATCGTCTCCATCCTCTTCTTCTCCTCCACTGAAACCATCACCAACACCTCTCTTAGCAATCAATGTTTTTCCTCCACCAACTCGATTCCTTTCCAACCATGTGAATACATTAATCTTTGGAAAGAACTATCGGAGCTACGAGACCACGATGGCTTTCGATTTTCTTGGTGGCCAAATCCAAAGTCTCTTCGTCACCATCGTCTTACTGAAGTACTACCCAGCAAGATTCAGTTGGACAGAAAAATTGAGATATCAAGTTGAACTAATAAATGCTAACAATACACTTATTGAAAATGGATTATGCTGGATTTTTTAGGGGGCGGTGTTGGATTTCAGAGTGTAACCCAGAACATGAATTAAATAAGGCAAGCAAACACAACCAACCTCAATTTCATAATCCTTCTTCGAAACACAGTTTGCATTCCGAAACTCACGGCAAGCAAACACAACCAACCTCAATCAATCTTGAGAGATTTAACTTAAATACAAATCATGATACCCATGAGGAAATCAACTTTCCTCGCGAAACAAATAGGCAACTGAATAGTCATAAAAAGAATACAATTGGTTGCCAAAACTAATCAATATAAATCAAACTCCGAACCAAACAAGCAAAGTATCAATCCCTTGAAGAATCGAATTCTTTATAAAGAAACCAATCCACACACTGCTTCACGAATACGTCAATCCACACACCTCCGTCAGAGAGAGAGAGAGAGAATTAGAGAGACCATCTTCGTGATTAAATTGTCCTTGTCCTCGTCTTCTGGCTGCTGCTGCTGCGTTTCGAAGCCATGCATAAACATCCCTGTGTCGGAGACTTGATTCTCCGACGCTGAAGGGTTGGTCTGGTTCTTTACCTTGACTGCTGCTCTGCTTTTCTTCCCCCATTGTGGTTGTCTCACTGGTTTTGGAGAGAACCCATTAACCAGCGGCGAGGTGGGTCAGATTCCGGCGAGGTGGTTCTATGGGATCTGCTGGGGACAGATCCGATCTGGGGACGGATCGGGCACACTCTGGATTGAGCGTGGTGGGGTGATCTGAGTTATTTGTGTTGAGTTAATCGTCAGGTTTAATTTATATTCATTGAAAAAAGAGAATGATTAATTGCAAATTGTTGACCCAGTGGCTGAGATACTGAGATGTGAATTAATCTGCCCGACTTCGAACAATGACAAGCTCATTTATTTTTATTTCTGTTTATATTTTTCTGGTTTGGAGAAGATGAATAGTAAATGACAAAAATATCCTTCAAAAGTTAACGGAGTTAACGTTTTTACTGTTGTTAGGTATGGAAATTGGGTCGGGCTTAAATCGTCAGGTACCATTTTGATGTTTTTCAAAGTATGGGTATGAAAATTAATAGTCTGGAAAAGTTCAGACACTGTTTGGACGATTTTCCCTTAAATCTTATATCTGTTAAAATGCCAACACATGTTAATGTGTTAGTTGTTTTGCATTGCATCATATCTGAAATACATGTGCAATATATATGTGTCGAAACATTGAAGGTATTACACTCAATTTGTTTATATGGTGTGAAACCAAGTATTGTGAGTATGATCATAGTGTTTATTTGATTTGTTTGTGCCACTTGATTGATCTTTTCGATGTGGGTGTCAGTGTTTGGATTGAAAGACCAGTAATATTCATAGGATCAGAAATTTTGTGTGATTGTCAAGGAAAGTAATGCGACTATAACTTCAATGGGACAGAGGAAAGGTGAATGAGGAAAATGGTGAATAACAGTGCAAGAAAATAAATTAAGCATTCCATGCTTGGTACCTTCATATATTCAGCACAAGTAACAAGCAACAAGAAATCTCATCACTTTTGTTCTTGCTTTTTCCCCTTTTTTGCTGATACTCAGTAATCCAGGGTTTTTCCACCTATACTGATTTGAAGTGCAATTTTGTTTTCATTCAAGACCTTGGTTCACAAAAAAAAAAAAAAACCTTTACTTTACTAAGATCTTTGTTATTTGTGACTATATAGATTAGATTGCAGCAGAAAATAATTAGAATGCCACAAAAAGAGCTAATCAATTGATACTCCTCGAGCATAGCTAAAAGTATTGGGTGCATTTTAGTTTAGTTTTGTGTATGATCAGCATGATGCCACTGCAAGTAAGGGTACGATCACATTTGAATTGTGTGTTTGCTTTTGTAAAAATTTTGGTACTACTAGATTTGTTATTCTCTATTGCACGTAACTTTTAATACCATTCTATCGTTGTCACTATACTGTGTAAAAGTATGATAGCTGAATTGGTTTCAAAGTATTATTTCTTTTATAACATATTCAGCACCTGTTTCCTCTTCCTTTTTTTTTTTTTTTTGCTTTCTCTAATAACTACTTACTTGCATTTTATTCATTATTGACAGGTGATACCCACAATGGCAATCGTTTGAATACGAGATATCCAACCTTTACAGACTGACCTACAAATCAAAGGGCGAGTCTGCAGGGTGTGGAGAGTGAAGAAATACAGACCTGTTCCTAGAAACAATGGTCTTCAGTTTGTTTTAGTTAATGAGAAGGTAATAGCTACCATTCCCTTCACAATCTAATTATAGCAGCAACTCATTATCATACCTCAACAATTACCATCATTCAGCTAACAGATACTTTTTATGTCCCATTTCTCTTACACAGAACGAGGCAATCCAAGGATCTTTTCTAGAAGCATACTACACCACAATAAGGACTGGTATAATAATCTGAAGTTTACTTTATCTATTCGAAATGAGATGGTACTTACTGTTTCAATCAGTTTCTAATATAAATAAAACTATATGATTAATTTCTCGCGTGATTCTCAGGTCCGATTGCAGCTGTCTCCGAATATTGTCTGGGTTTTCTTTAAAGCTCTGATCTGTGGATGGAAGTTGAGGGTTTCGGGGTTGTGTGTTTTTGATTGTGTTGTTTTTTGGTCAAATTAAGTTTTGGGTATGGTTTGTTTCATGTTTGATTGTGTAGTTTTGATTTTTTAAGTGATAAATTTATTGTGTGTATTTGCAGCTATAGTCAAAAGATTGAATCGGTTTTTGTCATCAGAACGAACGAACTTGGTAATTTTTTTTTTTTTTTTTTAATTCATGTAGAAACTGGTTGTTTAAATAGAGGTAAAAGATTGGAATGATGCGGACATCATTCATATGGTTATGGAAAAGACCGATCAAATAAATAAAGCATGTTAAACATTAGAAATCAACTATATAATCTGTAAACTGAGGTTAGATGTGGTCTACATATAAGCCATAGTTCTTTGTGTTCTTCTCTGTGTCCATTAATTTTATATATGAGAGCTTTAGGTGATATGAGTTGATGTTTCTCTATAGATAGGTGCTGCTCAATTTTTGCAAATTTCATGTTTTAATCTCTATAATGATCTGTAATTGTCATTACATTGTACTTCTTCTGTGCAAATAGAAGTCCTAAATAACACTCTTTAAATCTCAGTAAATTATAGTGACAGTATTTATTAATCTCTTCTAAAGTATCTATTTGTATTATTGTAGCTGCATTTTGGTTCAAAGAAAAAAAAGATTTACATGCTGCTTTTCTATTATGAAATCTGATTTTTGATTTGGTAAAGCTGTAATATTTTTTCCAGATATAAGCTTAAGCTATTAGGGAATGACTCAACTATATTTAACCTTACAATATCATGCCATTTTTGTTTCAGGTATGTCAATGTTCCTCAAGAAATCAACAGGCTGAGGTGCAGGGTGAACTATCACGCTCTTAAATTTCTTCCCGAGATAGAGCAGATGGCTGATTTATTGGCATCAAGGATGAGAAACCGCACTGGAAGTTCCAATCCTTATATGTATGTACATTCTTACATTTTAGCTTCTTAAGGAATAAGAAATCAATGTTTCGACACTGTACTTTTTCTTTTTGAAACATGGTTAAAGAACGTAATGGCTTGGTATATTGGAAGGTGAATTTGGTGTATTGGTGATATATCATAATAGTATTAGAATGGTTCTACAAGCAAATGATTGTTAACTTTTCTTTAATTAAAGGTAATAACTTTTGCTCTTCCAAGTGATAGCTTTTCTCTGATGATTTTCATGTATAATGTGGATAATTGTTTGCTTTTCAAAGGTGTTACTCTGTTTTTAAACATTGATTTCATCTTTGTATCTTTTTTATTTGATTTTTATGTTTCCTTAATCTGATTTTCAAGCTTTTGATTTTTTTTTTTGCTTTTATGATCATACTGGTATGTGTTTTTCATAATGACATACATTTTTGATTCATGAACTGCTCTTTAGTATACTATAATGATGAAGTTTTAATTTTTTTTTTCTTTTCATTCATAAAACATGCAGTAGAGTTTGTTATTAGGTCTCTGGTTTCAGTCTCTACTTCTCACCATTTAACAAATCTATTAATCTCTTTATGTTCCATTATTGTTTTCCAAAGTATCCTATAAGTCTCTCTCTGACAGGTTATGGAGGTCATGAAGATATTGGAGATTGACCTTGAAAGTGGATGGATTTTGCCCAAGTTATTTCAGGTAATTGATAATAACTTTTACTTGGTCAAATTAAAAGCATGCCTCTAGAGTTTTTGTTGTATCTTTAGGATTATTTGTGATAAATAAAGACAACAATGTATGAAGTGCTTAAAGCTGTTGACTATGAGTATGCATATAAACTTTGTTAATTTTCGCTTCTTTTACTTGCTACCTATTTACCAATTTCTTTCTCTCTCGATCTATTGGTATCATATGCCAAAGCTATTCATGTGTTATTTGATGTGCAGATGTTTGAGTTCTGTACTTCTGTATATATGTTTTTTTTTTGGGTCTAGGGCATAAATGAAATAAATCTAAGAGAAGATTTGCATTTGTTTCTTTAAAGCGGTTTCCCTTAACATGATCTCTCCTTCAAAAGAGAAGAACAGAGTGAAACTAATCCATATTAATAGTCTGTGAACTCTATGTAGCATGTTTTAGTGAAATGATCAATTTTGATTAAACATTAAAACTAATATATACATTAATAGTCTCTTTGAATCTGCACTACCGGTTACAAATTTAGACCGACTGTTTCTGGTTACAAATTTAGACCGACTGTTTTTGTATCCAGAATTAATTAAAGTTATGGTTCATCTACTGTTTGTTCACTTTGAAGAATCAACTTTGTTTTAAAGTGACAGGCAAGCAGAAAAACATGGAACTACATCATCATCATCAGCACCATTGTCAGCTGCTAAAACACAAAAACAATTGAATTGAAATAGCTATGTTATAGCTTTTGCTAGACTAATCAATTTCGTGCAGCTGCAACTACAACTCCAATCGGAGCCGTCACTTTTTTTAACCAACACCAACATTTTACAAAGCTGCAACTGAAACAACCAACTGGAGTACTTTGTCTCCTTAAATACACTCCAACAGCTCCTAGCCTTTTGATAGATTAACCTATCTCTTATATCCTTTTTGTAAAGCTGCAACTAGAATAGCTAGCCTTTTTATGCAGCTAGCATGTTTGCATCATCTCCTTTCAAATAGACTGCAGCTAAAATCTAAGATGTATGAAAACTGTTTTCACTATTTGAATGAAATGTGATGATTTTCCTTTTGTATGTTATTTTTCTAATTTACTCACAAGAACAAATTACGCAGCAAAGCGCGGGTAGTATTTCTAGTATATATATATATAAATATCAACTCCTTCCAATTCTGATTACTGTTGTGAAACATATCCATTTACATTAACTTGTATTTTTTTTTTTTTAATACTTGCAGTGGGAAAGGAAAGCAAATCACTTCTACACACAAAAAGACATTGATCAGGTCCGGGCCGAGTGGGCAAAGTATGTCAGCCAATTTCAACAAAGCTAGTGTGTCGAGAAGATTCTAATTTTGGACATGCATCATCTATAACCCATATTAACTAGTTATGCAGTTGGTCTAAGTATCTATTTTTGGCCTGCAAGTACAGTTTATGATCAGTAGTATGAGATATCAGTGTTTTTTGGGTTACATTTGTTGATCATGCCAACTGCTATGAGTTATTGAACTAATGTTTATTAAGTTTAGCTCCATGATGGATGTATGTATAGCTGCAGGAACAGATTGATCAAATATTGGTATTTTTGTGAATGAATTTCATATTTGATGAATGCATTGTGTTGTTCCCAGATTTACATGATTACGTCACAACAGGGATACGAGTATGACATCTGGAATAGAAAGCAACAACAAAATGATGTTGTTGGACGCGTCAAAGAACAACAGAAACAAGAAAAAATGTGTTCATATTTGGACACTCAAACAACAGATAATTGTCGTCTTCATGTCAAAACAAAGACAGAGTTGAAAATGAAACAACATTTAACTGTCGCTCAAATTAGCTTCAAGCAACAAATAATTGTCCTGTTTGTGCTCTTCAACCTTCAGTTAATTGTTGTAGAGTATAAACCACAACAATAGATAAATGTAACCTTAACAACTTTTAAACCACACTTAATTGTAATTCCAAGTTATATGCCACAACAGATAACTATTACTATAAGTTAATAAAAACCACAGACAACTGTTATTTATATTCCCTTTAAACGTCATTTAACTGTCATCTGTGACTAAACTCAAACGGTAAATAAATGTAGTATTAACTAAGTTCAATGTACACTTATCTGTGACTATAATGCATATAAAACAACATATAAATGTTATCGTAGGCGACTAAAGACGATAGATAATTGTATTCTAAACTGAATAAGAATGACAGTTAACTGTTATTGAACTGGAATAAAACAACACTTAACTGTTATTATAAGTCCATTCAGACCACAGAAATTCTAAGGAACTGTTATTTGTTTCTAGATCACACGACATTTATCTGTCGTTTGAATTCACTAGCCTCATGTCTCGATTTCATCAGACAACAGAAGACCTAACAAATTTCCGTCGTCTGATAAATAAGACGACAGAGGAAATCTGTCGTCTGATGCCCCAAGAGACGGCACCGTACTAGACAACAGAATTTTTTTTAATCAGACGACAGATCTCCTCTGTCGTCTGATAGCTTTTTTGGCATAGTGTACATCTCTTGAAAAATAAAGACTTAAACAGAATTGGCGATCTATTGATCCCAGCTAGATTTGAAGTCTTCAACCATTCACTCTAGATCACCTTATTGATCTTCTTGTTCCACATAGTGAGCTTCTCTTGCTTCACAATATGCTTTGTAGGCGGTGACAATATTCTCACAAGCTCTACAAATATGTGTCCAATGACCGGTTGCTCCACATCAAGAACATACATCTCTATGCTTAGACTCCCATGATTGAGGTGCTTTGAAAGCGTCATTAGGATGGCTCTTAGTGTTAGTGGCGCTACCAACATGGCCAGAGGCGTTGCCTCTTTTTTTTTTTCTTTCACGTTGACCTCTTCGGTTCTGTGTTCGCCTATTTTGGCGGTTACCTTCCTCATTAGAGCGAGAATATGGACCATAAAGTCCAGAATTGTTCCTAAATTTAGGGTTTTTTTTCTTGGTGCCTTCCCTTTAGGGTACGACTATAATTGAACTCCAGAATAGTTTCTGTTCCCATGCGTCTCGAATTATAGTTCTTCACAATGATGTTGTCATGCTTTTAAGTGACAGTCATGGCTCCAATCAGCTCATGAAACCTTGTGATCCATCTTGCGGTAACATCAATTCGTTAGTTTTTAGCTACCATCAAAATAGAGATGGGGAAGGTTGAGAGAGGTCTCTCAATCACATCTGTGATATGTTTTCCACAGAATTCCATGAAGGATTTAATGAGAAGTGCTTTCGAGTTGTAGTCAAGAACTGACTTTAAATCACAGAAGCGGAGATTATGCCATCTCACTTCTAATTAAGTCAGGAAGCAGGGAGTCACGGACGTTGCCAAAGCGCTCTTCGAGTGAGACCCACAGCCTTCTGGGGTCTTCTTCATTCAGATACTTGTACTTGAGCAAATCATCCATATGACGAGTCATTTGGATGATGGCTTTCGCCATATTTGCCTCCAAGACTGCTCTATTTGCTTCCAAAGCTTGAGCTTTCTCAACAGTTAGCACCTCTTGGCTAGGTTCAAGAATCCTTTCTAGGATCCCTTGTGCCTTGAGATGCTGGCGGACATCACAAACCCACTTATTATGATATCCAGAGCCAGTTGTCTCCAATGGAGCAAAGTCCAATTTGTTCAGGTTACTCATCCTGAAAAGGAACAAGAAAAAGGGTTAGTGTCGAAGCAAAGGCTACCACGAAAACAATAGAAATTTCTGAGCGTAATTGCTTCCAAGAAATTAGAAATTTCTGAGTGCAGTTACTCCTAAGAAATTCGATTCCAAGAGATATTGGATTAGATTGAAACAATGATGTCTATGGTCGATCGTATCTTCTCAACAAACTCTAAGTTTGGAGGTCTCAACAAGCACGAACCCCCACAGTTCGGCTTAGGTCTCCCCATGAAAGAAGAAGGGGGGGGGGGGGGGGTAGAAGAAGAGAGGTTACATGTAATACCCCGTACCCAAAAATCTTAGCTTAATATTATTTACCATTACTAAAGGATGTTTTTAATTCGTGAGTTACGTTTTACCGTTTAATGGACGAAGAGTTGACTTTTTCTTTAATCCGTTAAGTTAGGAAATTTGCTTGTGAATGTCATAGAACACATCAAACCGAGTTCGTAGTCACGTAGTTTACCCAAATCGGAATTCAGACGGAAAAGTTATGATCAAAAATAGAAGTTACTATTCATGATTGAGTTGTTAAATGGGTTTCCATATTGGGAAAGAGGAGAGAGAAAGCAAAGCAGCCAAAAACCGGGAAAACCCGATCCCAAACCCTAGGCCTTCATTTTTCACCATTCGGACCCGAGCTATGTTTTCCGGCGATTTCTTTGTCGTCCGATCGCCCCAGGCCTCGCCACCAATCAGAAATCACTCCTGTCTTCCTCCTTTATCCATTCATGTAAGTTTTTCACCTTGGGTAGCTTTGAATGTTGAGATTCGAAGAGAAATTCCCAGAATAGGGAAATCGGAGATTTGCTTCGATCTCCAGTTTTCGGCCGGATTTCTTGGGGGTTTTGATTGCTGGGGTGATGCTGATCATCATCACTAACTTTTTGCAGCTTGTTATGGCCCGTGGAGGAAGAATCGAAGGTGCATAGTGATCGTGAACAGCAGCTCGCCGGTTCATTATTTTTGGGTTGATTTTCTGTCCAAACCGATTGGAATTGTTGGTTGTTGCAGGTATAGATATTGTTGGGCTTATTGTAGAGATGCTATTGGTGTAAGTTGAGTTGCCGGATGTGGGAGTTGGTGCTGTGACGCGTGAAGCCACGGGCCGCCACTGGAGGTGGCTCCTGGTGGCACGTGTATCGAAAAATGCTTATTTTAGTTTGTTAATCATACCTTGTGTAATGGAAATCATCTATTACCCTTGATATCATGGAAATTCAATGTCTAGAATTTGTGCAAGAATATTATTATCAAGATTTTCTTTGGTTAAAGTAATCGTTGTTGTGTTAGTGATTAGAGTAGTAATCAACGAGAGTTTTGGAAAAGTAAAAGAAAAAGGGAATGAGAGAAGGTTAAGAGAGAGTTTTGGAAATCGTCAATCGATAAGAATAGAGGAATTGGGTAACATAAATTCTAAATTAGAAGAGTCGAATTGTAGAGAAATTGTTGAGTAAATGAATTGTTAATTTTGAGGGAGTAATTGTCGATTTTAAATTATTCCCTTCTTATAGTTATTTATATGCTGCCAAATTATATAGGACGTACTAAGCTCTCTAGCGAGGAGGACACTGGCAGGCCGCAGGATTAGCGGGGAGGCTCACCTGTGAGTGGACCTTTGTTTTAGTTAAATTATGCATGCAGTTTGGATTTTCAAGTATGGGATTAAATTTTGTGAATTGAAAATAATTAATTGTTTTAAATGTGATTTTTGTTGAAAGAAAAGAGTTTTAAAAGGAACGTGTTGACAAGGAGACTACTTTTCAGTGCATGCGTACATTACCTAGTCGGCAGTCCCCTCTAGGTAATAGTCTGGTCGGCAGTCCCCTCCAGATGGCATGAGTTAGTTAGTCGGCAGTCCCCTTTAACCACCGCCTCCTAAATTCCGGTCAGCAGCCCCCTCCGATGTGTCATCTGGGCGGTAGTCCCCTCCAGATGGCATGAGATGACTAGTCAGCAGCCCTCTCTAGTCATCGAATGTTTTTCACGGAAATGTTGACTTTAAAAGGATATGAAATTGGGAGACATTTTATAAATTGCACTGCATGCCGGATTTAAATAACAAGAAAATGGAAAAGCATCCAATTAGTTATTTTCGTAAATTATTTTATTTTTGTCCGCTCACTCTAATGTTTTTAAATGTTTTCCCCTGGGCCCTTTGGTTTTCTAAATGCCAAGATTTCAAATTTGCCGAGGTCGCGTCTAGGAAATTGAGGCTTTGGATCCAGCGCTTCTGTTTTGATCGTAGGTTATCACTTAACCTACCTTTGTATGATATCGGCTTAATTACGTAGAATTGCTCTGATAACCAGTTTAAATTGGGGAAATGTTAATACTTGAGAATTCGAATGCTTTGATTGGGTTAAGGTGGAATTGTATTTCGGAATGTAAATTATACCTGGAATGTAAATATTTGGAATGTATATATGGTTGTGAGATTAGTTATGCTTATGTCCAGGTTTTGTAAACTTTGGGTAGTCCATTTTAGGGGAATTCTACCTTTTTTTTTTTGGTAAATTTCACCTAAGGTGGGCCCCACAGGCTCGGTTTGAGTTTCGGGGTGAAATTCGGGTCGACAACTTTCATTGCAAGTCCCCGAGAAAAAGAAAAGAAATTGAAAGTATGGAAAGCAGGAACTTTAATGAAAATTTACCTTGCAAAGTACCGAAACTGCCATAAATGGCTTCTGTCCGGATTTCTGCTTGCGGTTCAGTTACTTAGGCAGCAGGTTCGGTGGTTTTTAGACCGGTTCTTGAGGTTTTGCTTCCGATTCCTGAATCTTGGGATCGAGGCGCTACTGCTGACAAAATTTGGTGGCAATCGGAGATCACGAAGGCGGTGAACCGGTGAATAATCTAATTCTGATTCCTGGGGCCGATTTGGTAGTTTTCAGGCCGATTATGGAGATTCTGCCGCCGACTCTGGACTCTTGGGATGAATTAAGGTGTGCATCGGAGGCAGAAAGGGTTTCAAGGTTTTGCATTCGGATTTAGGTTTTGGCTATTTGTTTTAGAGTTTGGCTATTTGTTTTAGGGTTAGGGCTTCATGCTGATAAAGTGTTTTAGAAAAAAGGGATGCAGAGAACAACATAGAGAATTGGGAGAATGAGTTGTGCTTTCATTGATAATAGGGGCCTCTTTATATAGAGAATTACAAGCATAGAATCAGAGTCTTACAAGGAAACATAATCGTATAATGATTTGGATATCTACGAAGATATCTCCAAGAATATCTGTAAGACTAACTCTATTACAACTCAGACAAGCAACGAGAGTTTGGGCCAGACAACAATCTAGGTGTCCTTAAACATTTCATGGATTATAGTCTCATTCTTTTCTGTTTTCCTTAAATAGTATTTGCACATGTGTTGTAGATTGCAAATCTCATACTCAAAAATTCGAAAAGGCTCGACAGATTGATCTTGGGGCTAAATACTATTTACTACCCTGTGGTTTGAGTCCAAAATCAATTCAGTCCCTGCATTTTCAATTTCATCAAAAACACCCTTATGTTATCAAATCTTGTCCAATAGGTCATTCTGTCACTCTTCCGTTAAATGGTGCCTTTAAACTGCTGACTTGGCCTGCCAACTCAGCTCAAGTGGGGCCCACATGAAAATGAAAATTCCAAAATTGCCCCTGCCTCTCTTTTACCTCCAGACCCAGCGCCGTCCTTGTTCTTCTGCTTAGCAATTTTACTACCTCCAGTTCTCTTAGCAAAAGCCTACACCCATCATGAATCATATTACAAAAACCCATTCTTTTTGTGGCTGCTACTAATTATTTTAATTCTCAAGTTTTTTGCTTTTTCTTCTTCAAATTGTCAAATACTTCTCAAGTTTTTTGCTTTTTCTTCTTCAAATTGTCAAATACTTCTCAATCCATCATTCTGTCAAAAACATAGAACCTAATGGATTTGATTTCTCATCTTTAAACAAGAAACCATATACTTTGATCAATTCTTAATCACACATTTGTTGTTCTGCAGAATGAAAAAAGTAACCCCCGAAATGCCTCCTCAAACCCACCACCCCTAATGTTTTCTTTCATTTTTCTGAGTTTTCAAAAAAATAAAAATAAATAAATAACAGATCAAGAACATAAGAAAACAAAGGAGTGACTCTGAGAAAATGGGAAGGAACAAGGGAGTAGTGGACTTCGATGAGTCACACCAGATGATTTCGATCCGGCGAATCCGTGCTAATCCTACCATGTCGAAGGCATCAACCACCTCCAAAAGTACCGCCTCCTCTGCAATCAGTACCTCTAGTCGATTTTAGAGAAAGAGAGAGAGAAAGAAAGAGAGAGATCGATCTTCGTCGTCCACTTGTACTTCTTCTCTGACCTCGCCTTGATCTCCGCCGCGTCCATGTACTTCAGATGGCCAAGGCCAGCGGCGGCGGCCTTGATCTTCGCGAGGCGATCGAATCACGACTCCAGCTCTACAAGTAGAGCTCCCCTCCGAGCCTCTCCACACACTAAATAGAGGTTTCGAGGACGAGAACTCCCGGCGGCGGCGAGCAGCAGTAGCAGGGCTCAACAACCTGGATCTGGAGTGAGTCAACGGAACAAGTCGAGTGATTTGGGTGGGAATGATTTGTGTGAGAGGACAGCGCTGGGTCTGGAGGTAAAAGAGAGGCAGGGGCAATTTTAGAATTTTCCTTTTTATGTGGGCCCCACCTGATCTGAGTTGGCAAGCCAAGTCAGCAGTTTAACGGCATCATTTAACGGAAGAGTGACGGAATGACCTATTGGACGAGATTTGATAACACAGGGGTGTTTTTGATGAAATTGAAAGTGCAGGGACTGAATTGATTTTGGACTCAAACCACGGGGTAGTAAATAGTATTTAGCCCTTGATCTTATTATCAAGGTAGTAGAATATGGCATCGGCGAGCACTTTGTGATCCTATAAGAAAAGCAAATTAGATTTCTCATAGGTAAGTTGCTACAACAGTATGTATATATATTAGCATTCCTCCACATATGCTCAACCAAATCAAGAAACTAAAATAAGAATGAAGAGCCAGTCTAACTAATTTATCAGCTGCAAAATTAGCCTCCCTATAGACATGAGAAAAATAAGAACCAGGAATTGAACCCATATTAGCAGAAATGTCATCAACAATTAGTCCCAACACTAAGTATCCTCCCCATTTGCTCAAATAGATTGCACAAGGGAGAGGCAATCTGATTCAAAAGAACTAGGGGACAAATTGTGCTCCACTGCCAATGCAGTAGCAAACCTGACAACCTTACCCTCTACTTCCGCAGGGGAGGAAAATATAGTGATCTAGATGCAAGCTCCCTCCAATAAATAATCAACTCAGTAGAATCTCTAACTAGCACACCAACTCTACCTAACCTTCGATTACCATCAAAGGCACCATCCATGTTAGCCTTTAACCATCCCACCGCCAGAGGCACCCAAACACCAATTCTCCTACCCAACCGTGGGCTATTCATAGACTTGTAGACTTGCAGACATAAAACAAATTGTGCTCTAGCTAGCTTGGAACACAAGTTGTTGAATAGAAAGGGCCCTATTATTTGAAACCTCTTGGTTTCTTTCTTTCCAAATAAACCACAAAACATAAAGCAATAGAGCAAAACTCTCCTGAGATAAGGTACCTGAGCAAGTAGTAAGCCATTCCTGCAGAGACATAGACCCCTGCATGACGTCTAATATCACTACTAGCAAAATAACAATACACACAGATTTAACTCATTTAAAAGCCATGGATATCCGTGCTAAACAAAAACACTAACAGATAACCGTGTGAAATGAGTATAATTAGATCCACAATAATTTATACAATAATCATACCAACGGAAATCTGTGTGAATAAATAACAGTAACAAATGTCTGTGTAAAAATTAAAACATTTTTACACGGTTATCTGTGTGAATATCAATTCACACTGATTTATGAATGTGTATAATAGAGCTAAACTCTTGAAAAATGCTCAAAACCTCCTTCACAAAAGGACAATATCTCTGAATGTGTATAATAGATTCCTCCGCATCATTATAAAACATACAACCATCCTCAAGAAACAATCTCCTAGATTGGAGTTTTACTACAGTAGGTAGAATCTGAGAACAAGCTTCCAAGCATAGACTATAACCTTACTTGGAACAGTTGCACCCCAAACATGCTTCCAAAAGGAAAGCTCTACCACTGAACTTGAAATCCTAGTATAATTATGCACAAAAAGTATAGATTATACCTCTTAATAATAATATAGATTACACTGGCCTGATTTTTTTAAATTATTATTCTTAATCCCCATCACACTCATCCTTGATGTGAGTGAGATTTGAACTTTAACCTCCACCGATATAGGTTATTCCAGATAACAAACGAGTCATGGCTCACCGATAATTATATAGGCGTTATTTTTGACACAACTAAATTATAACCTACACATCCATTTTACTTTTTAATTTTTAAATGAACAAAAAAAGAAAAAGGTGAGTATGAACAATTTCACTATAAAATGGTGTGTGTATTGACATTATAAGTGTGTTATTCCACCAAAGATTAAAAAAAAAGAAGGAAAAATTTCAGTTTAGTACCCTGAGGTTTGGGGGTAACATCATGTCAGTCCTTGCTGTTTCAATTTGATCAGCAACACCCCTGTGCTTTCAATTTCAATCAGCCGTGTCCAAATTTTACTGTTTCGTCCAATTTGAACGTTAACTTTGACGGAGGGGCTCACTTAAAAGGCTAAATTTGTAATTTCACACAATTTTCCTTAAAAAAATAATAAAATAAAATAAAAAATTCTATTCGGAGGACCCTATTCCTCCATCTCCACCCACCTCCCATCTCCGATTCCACTTTCTCCGACCTCCAAACCTCTATCAATTATCCATTTCACCATTCTAACAATACACCAATAAACATTTTGCACAACACATAACAAGTACAAATCAGAGGTTCCAGCACTCACCTCCACACCACCACCACCACCACCACCACCACCAAAATCCCAAAAAAAAGCCAATCACTTGGTCTGCACATCCACTCCATCCTTCCCTGCAATGATCACCTCGGTCACCATATTCAAGAACAACCCATTGCCAGTCCGCTTCCTCCCAACCGCGTCACCAATTTCGTCTCGTCGGCGACCACCACGAACTTCTCCGACGCGGCCTCCACCATCTTCTCCTTTAACAACGCGCCACCGCGGCCCTTGACCAAATTCAGATTGGGGTCGACCTCGTGGGCGTCGTCGATGGCCAGATCGATTTTCGAGTGGTCGTCGAGGATCGAGAGAGGGATGCCGAGGCTCCTAGCTTGGTCCTCGCTTCGTTTGGAAGTCGGGACTCGCCAGATTTGATGAGCTCGCCGAGCTTGGAGACGAAGAGGGTTTGGAGGTCGGAGAGAGTGGAATAGGAGATGGGTTTCTTTTGATGACTGAATAGGAGATGGGTTGGGATTGAGTATTGGGTTGATCTGAGGATCACTGGAGAGGAGGTGGGTGGAGATGGAGGAGTTTCCGGAATTGGAGGAAGCAAGATGGCAAGGACTGGTGGCTGGGCTAGTGCCAATCATTGATTCTCTTTGGGTTTGGGTCGGGTTTGTGCTATGGTTCGAGTAGTGGTGGCAGTGTTAAGAATCAGTGGCCGGACTCCATGATTTCCGGCAGTGGCAGTGCGTGGGTGAGAGAGAGAGAGAGAGAGGGTCGTGTGGCCTAGAGAGAGAGAGGGAGGAGAGAAAAAGAGAAAGAAAAACCATCGGAGATGAGAGAGAGGAGGAGACACTACACCAATAACTTAAACACACAACACTTTTTGCACAACGAAAAAAAAAAGTGTTGTGTGATGAAGAAAAGTGAATCACACAACACGTTTACAAAACTTGCGTTGTATAAGGTGGTTAAAATTCTGAACTTTTGAGCTAGTAGATCATTGTACAACAGTTATAAGAATAGTTCGTTGTGTGAATGAAAAAAAAAATAGCGGCAGATTTCCCTCCCAGATCGACCCCAAATTTGGCTCCAAATTGGTATTTCATTGTACAACAGAATAGTTATATCTGTTGTATGAGTGAAGTTTGCAAATTGTCACACAACAGTTTTTGTTTTTGTGTTGTATGATCAAGGAAAATATATTAGAGGTTTCGATGCGTCTCCATACCCCACTCATTCCTTCGCTCCCAAACTGAACTTTACTTACACATTGCGGGAACTTTCCCTCCTTGCTGCCACAACTCAAATTTAATGTGTGCGGAATCAGACAACATGTATATGGAAAACGTAGTTTGATGCCTTATGCACGCATATATGCATCAACTAATGGCTTGTCTGGCCATGTGTCCATTTAGAATTTTAGATCAAATTAGAACACTTGAAGAAAAGAAAAAAAGCCTGACTCTCTCTTTTCACAACTCCACAGCTATCCTACCCCAGACTCTCTCCCCGACTCACTCCACAGCTACGCCGACTTTGAAGCCCTAAACTCTAAATCCACTACCTCCGAAGCCCTGACTTTCTGGTACCAATCCCTGACCCCGAAGCCCTAAATCTGAGATTCGTCTTCGAATCTGGTTAGTTCTCGTCCTCTTGAATCTGGTAAGCCCTAAAATTTGGGGGTTTCTGGTTTCTCGTCCTCTCGCCCTCACTATATATGCACGACACTCACTTTTGATTCGGATTCTTCACAAATTACAAATCACACTTTTGATTTCAGGTTTTGATTAACTGAAGATTTTTGGGTTCTTCACTTTTGATTTGGGATTCTTCACAAATCACATTATCCAAGGCGACCTCTCTTTATATGAGCAGAAGAAGCCGAAGCTCAAGCTCCTTCAACCTCATGAACGGTTTAAGAGATCGAGTCGGTGCCTAGCAGAGATGACGAAGAACCCCATCGCATCTGTCCAGCTCCAAACCTGATTCTCTCCTGAAAGGTAAACGTACGTCCCCAATGTAATTTCAATTGAAATTTCTGGGTTTGGTTTAGAGTCTCCTGTTATTTTTTTTTTCGGTTCTTGTGGGAGAGAATTGGATTGTATGTTAAAGTGTGCCCAAGAAAATGGGTTTGGCTTCAGTTTGATGCAAGTCCTGGAAATTCTTGATTTGGGTATGTTTAAATTTAGATACTTGACGTCAATTTTGGTTTTACTGGTTTGTTTTTAGCTTTATTTGCCTATCTTTCATTTGTTCAAGAAAGAAAGTTTAAGGTGGTCATACTGAAATTGATCACAGTCTGGTGTTAACATGGTTTTCCCTTCTTGTAAAAATAGTTTTGTTTTGCTATTTATTTGAGTATCTCTGTTTTTTAAGTCTTGTCTACATTCATAAGAGGAGTACAAAAGTCAAGTTGATTGAACAGATTTGAAGCTACTTTTCTCATGGTTAATAATTGAAAAGCCTTCATTAGATACTGGCTCACCTTGACTCTGTATTTGCGAGTGATTGTTTTGAGCGACAAGTTTCGTTTCCTGTTGTGACTAAACGTTGACAACTGCTCTGCTTATTTTGACCCTGCAACACTCAGATCAAATTGCATAATTGTGCAGCTGACTCTGTGAGTTAGTTTCTCCTAACTTTCATTCGCCAAAATGGAAAATTTTGGATTATATGTAGTTTTTGAAATGTGCATATAATATGATGGCTGGATTATAGAATTGTGATTCGATTCCAATGCTTTTATCACATGATCAGTTTATATATATGTTAGATTTACTTAGGGCATGCTTTGGTTGTCACTCTTTGTTAATGTGAGAACGAGCTTATGCTTTTAATCTTCAAATCAGTCTCATATATTCAACAGTTATTTCGAGTGTAAGGTCAAAATAACAGTTGAGATATGCGCGCAGATGATAAAGGTAAGGTCGTATTGTTGATGATAACAAATTTAGTGATGTCAAAAGTTACTTTAATTGAAAGGATTGCTTTGGAATAAGGGTACTCTAGAGCCACAGCAATTAGGGTCCAACACTGTTGAAACTTTAGACCAAATATAGATTGGTGGAGTAAGAAATGTTTGATGTATGTGTGCAAAAAGTCGTACAATATATATATATAGCTTTACTGCGAATTGATCGAACTATATCATATTAGCAATCTAGGGAACTAGGACAGTCCATTTCTCAGTAAAAGTATACTGCCATTTTTTTCTTTTTGATTTACAAAGCTTCTACGTCATTGTATATTTGGAAATTTGCACATTCAAGTATGTCACTATCACTAATTATGCAACGCAACAAAGATAAAAGCTGTGAAAACCAAGCAATCTTTGTAAGTCACCACTTGTGTAAGTCAAAACCAATCTTTGTAAGTCACCACTTGTGTAATCAAAACCAATCTTTGTAAGTTAAAATCAATCTTTGTAAGTCACCACTTGTGTAATCAAAACCAAGCAATATCAGCTTCAGCATGGGACAAAAGAATAGTAGCTGATGTTAAAGAACCAAATTAGTGGCAACGGGGAGAAAAAGAAACACTATTACCTTCAATGCAATAAAACCAACGCCCGGATTATCTTCCCAACTTCTGTACAGCTTCTGCAAATCTAGCCCCCTATAAAATCACCACAGACTACTCAATAATAGGTGTTATCCAAAATCCCAAACCAAACAATAGAAACTAAATGCAGCAAACAACTAATTGGACTACAGTACAAAGTTCTAGTATAGGAAACAACAAATTCACCGATCTCTGCATTGTCATCCTACCTCTCTAACCGACTTCTCCTATGTCTTGATCATGCACTTCCCTTGACCTTTGAAATTTAGTCTGGGGAACCAATGAAATTGAATTGCTCTCTGGTTTTGCTTTCAAAAAGAAAAAGAAAAAAATACAAAATGAGAGTACATCATTTTCATTCACAAATTTTCTCAACTTCGATGTTTGACAAAGCAGAAAACCAAAATAAGATGGAAAAAAGCATGCAATGCCTTCTTGTTGGTGATTACCTTCTGTGTTAAAAGACAAATTCTTCTTTGCATACGAAGCAGCATCACCCATTAAAACAGCAAGCCCAAAAATTCTGCACAACAGCCAATTGAACAAAAGAAAAATTCGATAGAAATCTTACTAAAAGTGAGCGTGATTGAGCCCATGTATTGGAAAACTGAGCCAAGAAGGGGAAAAAAGTGGAACCCTCATCAAAATCAAAACCATACCTTTTAAGTATTCTGTTGGCCGGTGAACTTCTTTTTCAATTGAAGTATATGATCGTGAGCGGTGATTCCATAGGAAAGAGGAGAACTCTTTTGCACGGATTAGAAAACGTGGGAGAGGAAACTGCAAATCAGTTTTTGATATTAGGAAAAAGCTGAAACTGATCCAGACGTTACTTTTTTGCCCACTGTTGGCGTTAGTTTTTATCTTTTCAGAAAAGGATGTCAATATTTGGTGGGAAATTAGAATTTAGCTAAAACTGACCGAGCGGGATTCTTAAAATTTTAAAGTTATTAACGATTTGCTTGCTTATGCCTTATTTTTTCTTTTTTGGTGGATCAAAAGGCCCGGCTTATAATTAAGCAAATTAAACGCAACAGGACAAGCTTGGAATATTGTTTCTCACTTCCTAGCTTTGATGAATTAAAATAAAATCTTTTAAATAAACAAAATTTAAAAAAGGACAAGCAACACTTTTGATATATGTAGATTGATAACGGTTTTAACTGTACCGTTGTATAAATTAAATTTATAAATTTCTAACCAAGGGACCAACGCTTTGTTACTATCTATAGATAACGGTTTCTACCACACCGTTGTATAAGTTAAATGAGAAAATTTCTAACCAAGGGACCAACACTTTTTTAATATCTATAGATAACGGTTTCGACAATACTGTTGTATAAGTTAAATGAGAAAACTTCTAACCAAGGGACCAACACTTTTTTAATATCTACTGATAACGGTTTCAACTATACCGTTGTAAAAAAAAAAAACCACAACGTTTTTTATTAAACCGTTATCTAGGTAACGCTGTCTATTTTCAATTTTGTACTAGTGTAAGTCGACCAGCCATGTCTCTGATGTACCCTTTTTGCTTCCATCCTTGCAGCCGAGGCAGCACCAACCACAATAGTGATCTGGTCCTGCGTTTCGAGGAACATTATGTACAGGATACCCCAATTCTTGGCACCCTCTTCTCAAAACAGCATTGTTGAATCCTTCTTCATGTATGTCAGATTGAACTCCCATTCGTTGGCAGACAATATCCATGGCTTCTTGATATAGTTGACTGTTGAACAGTTCTAGCCGATGGTGACTGCACCATTCGCTAATTACATGCTGAGGTGTTCGAATTGAGGCTGACCAGTTGATTGTAGAGCCTCCACCAACAGTGGAGCCAGCAAGTAGTAAAACCCCCATATCATCAGTTGCAACCAAACCTCCTGATAGGTACATTTGATCCATTGTGGGTCCTTCAAGAAGTGTAAGGTTCTTCCTGGCATGATAGTCTCCCTTGTCCAAAACGATCACTTTGTAACCAGCCTTGGCCAGAACGCCAGCAACAACACCACCGCCAGAGCCTGAACCAATTACTACAGCATCGCATCGGAAAATTAAAGAGGGGTCGGAGGATGTTTTTGGCGAGTAAATAACGGAGACTGGAATTCCAAATCTCATTAGACTATTGGCAACTACATCCTTTGGTTTGCTCAAATTGATGATGCCATGGTAAAGAGGTCCAAAGAATTCTTCTTTGTAATCTCTTTGATATTCTTGTTCTTCAGTGTCTGGTCTTTCATATCCGTTTCTTGTTGATGCTGTTGATAGATTGGTTTTGTTAAGGATATCTGGATCAGGTCCCGTGTAGCCAATTGCTTTCCAAGATAGGTTCTCATCATTCTCATCCACCTGTAGTTACGAGAATCCTTAGTGTCAGCATTGTAACTTTGTTACTAATGAATTCTATGTATGTTATATATAGCTTTTTCTATATTCTTTTCTAATGCAAGGAGGCGAGGAAAGTGGAATAAGAATATGTATATTTTACTTGAGTGAAGAAGACGAGGAGAGTGAGAAGCTTGATGGTCTTGAAGAACATCCGACGGAGATGAAAGTAACTGAGAGACCATGACACCACTATCTGTTCTCGTTTCTGCTGAGAAACTTGGGCAAAACTCTGAAAGTAGGGAAATTGGGTTGACAAGCTGCCTCTTCCACATAATATGAAGGTTCCTATCCATGTTGACAAGAGCCATAATGATAATCGCATCAACCACTTCATTGGATGCTCTAGCCTCTCACTAATCAAACCCCCTAGCTGCAAATAGATTTTTGAGTAAGACTTAATTAGCTATAACTAGATGATTAGTAAGTAACATAGCTAGAACAGCAGGTAATCAAAAAATTTATCAACATAAGTAAAGAAATATGTTTGGATCATTCATGGTTAAGAGCCCCGTCTATTTCACATTGCATTAGCTCTAACACTACTTACTGAGAGTTCAGGCCGGTCTTCTGCCTCCTACTTTGATTGATCACTACTTTACCAGTTCAGTTTGGCGACATAATTGTGGTAGAGCATCTTTATAGACCTTGAAATAATTCCGACTTAACAGGTCTTTGTGTGTCATGCTCGTACTAGTGGTCAGGTTAATCAGATAGTACATAGGATATTAGGATAGCTGGGTGAGCTATAGATTCTAGTTAATTAACTCTTTGCATGTGGTTCACTTTTGTTCTTGATTTTATTGATGATGTATTTTTTTTTTTGGTAAATTAATTTTTTTTTTGGTAAATTAACTTGTATACTAAAAGAAAAAGAGGGGCCATAGGCCAATACAAAGAACGACGATCCCAGGGAAACAACCTGGGGCGTAAAATTGCTTACTATATATCGTAATTAAGGTTCCAAATCCTACTTCTTTTTGGCTCAAAAACCAAAAACAAGAAAAATAAAAAAAAACCTCATTATGAACAATGACTTATCCAGATGAGACAATTATATATGATATTCACACACTAATTCACAGTTCCCAACTCCTAACAAAAATTTTATCTGCTAAATGCAAGTTTCAACAGTAATACTGAGCATGCAACTTACAAGTTGACCTGTAAATAGACCGGATTTTGAGCGGATTGACCTAGATCTGAATTTGTTTAGTAATAAAAAATTTCAACCTTACCCGCTCTGTTAATCTAGCGGATCGTTAATAGCTCAATCCAAATCCGTATTGGCCGGATTAAAGGAAACCCGATCCGCTAATCCGATCCGTTTATTACAAATAGTTTTTTAAATAGTAATATTAAATTTTAATCATGATACCTCATAAAAACATTAATAAAATATTAAAACAACATGAAGAGTATCGCTAAAAGTTGAATTACATTATCAAAATATTCCCTAAAATCTATACTATTATTAAGAGAAAAGAGCTTGCTCTCCAAAACTGAATTTTTTTTACCAATTTAATATTTATATATTAAAAAACTATGAAATATAATTGATCAATAAGAATATTATGATAAATTGCAAAATAGAAGAAAAAAAATTAAAAAAGCAAAAAATGTGGTAGTTTGTACAGAAAGTTTTTTCACTACCTTTAACTTCTCTCCACACACACATAGTGGGTGGGTCCTGCTAGTTATAAACTAAGGTAACCAAAATATTAAATTTCCAAAGTATTAAAAAAAATATTAAATTTCCAAAGTACTTTTAATATTTTATACTTTATTTTTTTAAAAAAATATATCCATATTTCATCTGTTAAATAAACAGATTAACGGATCCGGATCATTAACGGAGCAACATATCTAATTTTTAAATCCAAACCCGTCTAATAACCATGAATCCGGAGCGGATCCGGATCTGGATCAAAATCCGATCCATTTACAGGTTACTTACAAGAACATGGGAAACATGTAGATCAATAACTGAAGGAATGGATGGATTTCAAAACTTTTTAATTAGTGCGGAATTAGTTTAACCATTAAACTACTAACTAAACATAAAATCCATTCCTTTAACCCATGATCTTGGCTTATTGTGATATGTATATAAACATAGCATGCATAGTAAGGAAGAACAAAGAGGGAGTTTATGTTCTACTCACCCTTGGAGCGTGATTTTAATCCGATCCAAGTGAACCACCAAAGTTCCTCTCCTTGATCTCTCCTTGTGTGTGTTTCCTCCACCTTGAAGCACCTTGAATTAAGAACTCCTTCTTGTACTCCTTGTGCTTGTAATATTCTCCTTGATGTAACAAGTAAAGCCACAAAAATATATGGCCTCTAAGGATCTTCACCAAGTGAATCAAGAGATGAAGAAAGATGAAAGAAAAGAAGAAATTATGCAAGTGTTCTTCTTTCCTTTAATTTCTGAAAAATGGACCAAGAGAGAACTCTCTTTCTCTCTCTCTAATCTGAAAATAATGGTGTAGAGATCCTTCCATTATTATGTCTATGCTTTCACTTTTATATAATTGGAAATAACTCCAATTACTAAAAGAAAATATTGACTTTCATAAAGCCAATATTTTGGCTGGTCCATACATGTTATTGGGCACTAAAAATGTGTCTTGGGCTTTCATTTAAATCTCATTTAGTGAAGCCCAAGTCCACACCAAAATCCGACAATCGTTTAGGCCCAATAGGTTCGGTTTTACCCGAAAATTCTAATTATGTTCAAATAATAAATCTAATTAATTATTTGCTCATAACCAACTCTTGTTTAATCTTCTTCATATACAATCTCAAGGATCCACTTATATGGTGTGCGATCTCTTTGGTTCTAATTAACAAGGCAGTGAAGTTTATAGAAACCATTCTATTTTGTTTACGAATCAAAAACTCCATTTTTGATTCTCCCTTGTTATTAGGATAATAAATGTTTATTAATCCTCGGGGACTTCACAAGTCATGAGTGACGTCTTGCAACATATCATGACTACCCTAGTTAATGTAGAATGACAAAGAACCTATTCAATTGGAATTACAATACAATACGGTCCTTCTCTAACACGATGTTCTAAATCACATCATCGGGGTATGGAATTGATATGTCAATCCCCTAATGTGATTTTCATTCTTATGTGATTCTTAGAATATGATTAAAAACTCCTTTTTAAATCTCATTCAATGCTTTGGCCAAAGACTCATTGAATCACATCTTTGAACATACACCTTATTTACTTAAGGATAGAGATTCCTTGTTGTACACTCACATGTCTACATGACCGAATTGATTATACCAATGAATGCATCTATTATATCCATTAAGGGACACAATATTATTGCATCATCAAGAGATAATCCATTCACTCATAAGACAACTATGGTGTCTCAGGTCAAAGGACTAATTTGTATTATTGCAATTTAGAGTTCAAGTTTGACATGTAAGTAAGACTCCATACAAGAACTCTAATGATCGCGTTCAGTGTACTCTTTAAGTTAAGAGCACCCACATACTTGTATTAGTGTCTCTACACAAATGACAAGAGACATATCATCCTCCATATTGAGCATACATAGTATGTGCTAGTCTTTCCGGATTATCAATGTCCAAGTGATAATCCTATGACTAGGAACCTTTTAGGATAAGAGTGTGAAAGAGTAAAGGTCTCACACATCTAACTCTTTAGATTACTTTCTCTTTAACTCATATTCCTTGGACCTTGTTCAATCAAATATTAAATATAAGCAATGAACAATAAACTTGCCCTTTTGATTAATAATAATTACAATAATAATTACATCAAAATGATTGTTTTAGGACACAATTCCTTCAATCTCCCACTTGTACTAAACCCAATCATCCATGAAACGTACACCCATTTTCTCAAGATGTTGTTCTAGCTTTGCTTGTGATAAAGGCTTAGTGAATGGATCTGATATGTTATCAATAGATGCTACTTTGAGAATGTTAACGTCTCCACGATTAACAATCTCCCTTATGATATGGAAACGTCTTTCGATGTGTTTGGATTTTTGATGAGACCTTGGTTCCTTCGCTTGAGCAATTGCCCCATTGTTGTCACAGAAAAGTGGAATCGGTGACTCAATGGTAGGAACAACATCAAGTTCAGAGATGAACTTTTTCATCCAAACTGCTTCCTTTGCAGCCTCTGCAGCTGCAATGTATTCTGCCTCAGTAGTGGAATCTGCAGTAACACTTTGTTTGCAGCTTCTCCAATTTACTGCACCTCCATTCAAGGTGAAGACAAACCCTGATGTGGATTTTCTGTCATTCACATCAGATTGAAAATCTGAGTCTGTGTATGCTTCCACTTGCAACTCTGATTGCAAATCACCACCTCCATAAACGAGGAATAAATCTTTAGTCCTTCTCAAGTACTTAAGGATATTCTTAACAGCATTCCAATGTTCTAAACCTGGATTGAACTGATATCGACTAGTTATGCTTACGCCATAACTGATATCAGGTCTTGTGCATAGCATCGCATACATGAGGCTCCCTATTGCAGATGCATATGGGATCTTGCTCATCTTCTGCACTTCCTCAATCGTTTGTGGGCACATTTTCTTAGAAAGGTGAATGCCATGTCTGACAAGCAGAAAACCCTTCCTAGATTGTTCCATGTGAAATCTATTCAGCACTTTGTCTATGTACAAGGATTGAGATAATCCAATTAATCTTTTTGATCTGTCTCTATAGATCTTTATTCCTAGTACATAGGCAGCTTCTCCAAGATCCTTCATAAGGAAGGTCTTGGACAACCAAACTTTAATTGAAGATAACATTCCTACATCGTTCCCAAAGAGTAGGATGTCATCTACATAAAGTACAAGGAACACAACAGCACTCCCACTGACCTTCTTGTAAACACAAGGTTCATCCATGTTTTGTGTGAAACCAAAAGATTTGACTGCATCATCAAAACGGATGTTCCAACTCCTTGAAGCTTGCTTATATCCGAATAGATTTAACCGTGGCAACAGGAGAGAACACATCTTCATAGTCAATGCCCTCTCTTTGCTTATAGCCCTTTGCCACCAACCTAGCTTTGTAGGTTTCTATTTTACCATCTGAGCCTATCTTTTTCTTGAAGACCCATTTGTTTCCAATTGGTCTAATACCAGGTGGAGGGTCAACGAGAGTCCAGACTTGATTGGTATACATAGAGTCAATCTCGGATTCCATGGCTTCTTGCCATTTCTTTGAGTCAACGTTTGACATTGCTTCATTATAACTAGAAGGATCATGCAGTTTTTCATTGTCACCAAGGAGATTTAACTCCCCAAGGCTTTCATGACACAAACCATACCTCTTGGGAGGTATCCGGATCCTACTAGATATTCTTGGAGTTTGTGTTATAGTTGGTTCAGGAAGTTGTTCAACGGGAAATGAAGTGTTAGTTTGTGGCTGGTTGGACACTTCCTTGAGTTCTACCATTTGCTCAACATTTCCATCAAGGACGTAGTCCCTTTCAAGGAAAGTGGCATTCCTGCTAACAAACACCTTTTGTTCTTCAGGTTGATAGAAATAATATCCTAAACTATCTTTAGGATATCCCACAAATAAACACTTGCTTGATCTAGCTTCAAGCTTGCCTGCTTCTAGTCTTTTGACATAAGCTGGACAACCCCAAATCTTAATATGATTGAGACTTGGTTTCTTCCCATGCCACATCTCATATGGTGTAAGAGGGACAGACTTGGAAGGCACTTTATTCAACAAATAAATTGTTGTTTGAAGTGCATATCCCCAAAAGGATATAGGTAAATCAGTATAGCTCATCATGGAACGAACCATGTCTAACAAAGTTCGATTTCTCCTTTCAGAGACACCATTGAGTTGTGGTGTTCCAGGAGGAGCTAATGAAGAAACAATGCCTTCTTGTTTGAGATAATCAATAAACTCATTGCTTAAGTATTCGCCTCCTCGATCAGATCTTAGAGCCTTAATACTTCTGTCGGTTTGTTTCTCAACTTCATTCTTAAATTCTTTGAACTTTTCAAAGGCTTCAGATTTGTGCTTCATAAGGTATATATAACCAAACCGAGAGTAGTCATCGGTAAAGGTTATGAAGTATGAGAATCCACCTTTACTAATAGTGGACATGGGACCACATACATCGGTATGTATTAGGCCTAAGAGTTCTTTAACTCTTGTTCTTTGTCCACCATAATGTGACTTAGTCATTTTTCCTTTTAGACAAGACTCACAAGTAGGCATAGGATCAGATCCTAACGACTCTAAATATCCATTTTTGGATAATTTGTGAATTCTATCTTGGCTAATATGACCAAGCTTAAGGTGCCACATCTTAATGGGGTTAACCGTTTCTCGAGTTCTCTTAGATCCCAAAGCATTTTCCTTCATACAGTTAATACTACCATCTAAAGCTAGATGAAAGAGACCATCAATAATATTAGCATGACATATCATGCGTTCATTAATAGATACAAAACCACTTAGTTTATCAAAAACTACTCTATAACCATCCTTCAAAAGCATGGAGATGGAGATAAGGTTCTTTATACATATAGGAAGATAAAGACAATTATTTAACTCCAATGTATCTCCTGATGGTAACTTCAAAATATAAGTCCCCACGGCTTTGGCATCAACTCTTGTGCCATTTCCTACACGTAGGGAAATTTCTCCAGCTTTAAGCTTCCTTGCTCCCACTAGGTCCTGCAACGAAGTGCAAACATGGTGGGATGCACCTGAATCAATTATCCAAGTGGAAGTATTATTAACTGTAAATATTGATTCAATCACATTGATCATACCTTCTGTTGAAGACTTGTTCTTCAAGGATGCAAGATAAGCTTTGCAATTCCTCTTCCAGTGCCCATCTTTGTTGCAAAAGAAACAAATACCTTTTGGTTCCTTTTGTTCCTTCTTCTTCTTCTTTTGGACTACTCCCTTAGGCTTTATCACTTGTTTCTTCTTCCCTTTGCCTTTACATTTGGACTTACTGGATGAAGAAGAAGCGATAATAGCCGCACTCCCACTCTCTTTCTTAATTTGCTTCTCAGCTGTTACCAGCATATTGAGAAGATCAGAAAGAGTATGATCCATTTGTTGCATATTATAGTTCATTATGAACTGAGAAAATGAATCATCTAGGGAGGAAAGAAGAAGATCTTGAGCTAGCTCCGCATCAAGTGCAAATCCAAGGTCTTGAATTTGCTCAATAAGGCCTATCATTTTTAGACCATGTTGATGATCGAACAGGTGCACCCCTCACATGCTTTGTCTTAACAAGCTCATTGACTACTGTGAAGCGCACATTTCTATTTCTCTCACCAAACAATTCAGTGAGATGAAGTAATATAGAACTGGCGCTATCCATATTCTCATGTTGCTTCTGAAGTTGTGAGTTCATGGATGCAAGCATAACACATTTAGCTTGAGTGTCATCATCCTTATGCTTTTGATAAGCAACACGTTGCTCATCGGTTGCATCTTGAGCCAAAAGAGTGTGAGGGGGTGCATTTTGTAAGACATAAGCGATCTTATCGAATGTCAATACAATTTTCAAATTGCGGAGCCAGTCATTGAAGTTTGGGCCCTCAAGACGATTTTCATTGAGAATTTTGGTGATAGGATGTCCTGACATATTGCAGTCTACATAACATAAAATAAAAGAAGTGAGATTGATTTTAAAACCAAGTGACTCGGGTCTTAAGAATCAAATGGCACCCTCTCACTATTTTAACAAATTCCAAATCCCTCAAAGGAATTCGAGAGTATAAATTAAAACTCTTAGTGAGTATGGAAGACTCATTTTCATTAAGCCAACCGCATCATAATAGAACTATAAGTCAACTTAATTTCCATGAGAGGATACTCTTATCCAATCACATCAAATGTGAATATCCATAACTTTGGCCTCTAAAGTAATTAAGTCTCACCATAATAGGATATTGATAAATTACTCTAGTTAAGCTATACCCAACATCTCATGTAAGTATAGCGATCAAAAATTAAATCTCATCATAATAGAATATTGACCAAGATTTGTCCCTACCTTACAACATCAAATGTTGAATAACCTCTCTTTAATGCTCCTAGCAAGAAATACCTCCGTTCGGAATGATATTCACATGCAAGAACATCTACTAGGAGATTACAATGTTGGAAGGCCACAAAGAAGCATTCATAATGACTTCTTCGTTTTTCAACTTAATATCACTTTGAGGGAATTTTAAGGTCTCATCTTTAATAATCTTATTAATAACAATCACATTGCATTTGCTTTGATCCTATTGCAATCACACATTCATTATACTTGATCTATAATAAAATACTCCCACTAATTGTTTTCAGAAAAACAATTTGATTTCATCAAAAACATTTTTCAAATGGAATCCTGGGAAATATAAAATTACTTAATCAAGTGCCACTACTAGAAAAACACCATTTAAGGACATTGAAACAGAGTCCTTAAAGACATACAAGGACTCTTTTTTTAAAGAGTCCTCTATCCGGGAGTCATAGTAAGTCCGAAACAAGGACACTGAAAATGTGTCCTCTTATCTGTACGAGGACACAGTTTGTGTGTCCTAATAGCTCTTGACATGGTGTCCTTGAATCCATAAGAGGACACCTAAACTGCATCCTCATATTATCTAATATGTGTCCTCTTTTCTATACTAGGACACACAAACTGTGTCCTAAAAACTCTAGAAATGGTGTCCTTAAATCCATGAGAGGACACAAAAAAATACACTCATACGTGTCCTTAAAACTAAAACAAGACACTTAAAAAGAGTCATGTATACTCAAACACAATGTCATTGAATGTAATAGAGGACGTTAAAAAAGTGTCTTTAAAACTTGTAAAGAATCCAAAAAAAAAAAAAAAATAATAATAATAATAGTAATCTTCCTCCAATTATACATAGCTCAAAATACACCACCAAATGCAATATTAACTGAATTAGAATATCATATCCATACATATACAAAAAAATTTCTAAAGTGTAACAAATTACAATTCAACAATTCTAGTCAAGTAATTCAATCTACTGCACCTTGTAGGTTTATAGTTGCTTAATCTGATTCCCAATATCTCCAATCACAACCTGAAGAGGAAGGAGAAAGTAAGAACATCTTATATTACCTGTAAATGCTACCTAAAACAGCTGCAATATCATTCAGAGAGCATGGAAGGTTCAAATAAATAAAAATTTAAGAAACTAGATCTAGCTGCAACATACAGCAAACTTGGAAACACGTAGAGCTGGCACAAGGAAGCATATTACACAAAGCCTATAGGTATAGAACTTGCAGTAAAAGGAAAAATTTTAGCCTCCCTTGCAATTATGGTTTTCATATTGGCAACCACTTACTTCTACACAAACATCAAACAAGAATCATCGAAAACTAACCTCTTAGACATTGGTACACTACGGAGAAGTAGCTACTTAATTATTCAAGGGGAGAAAGAAAAAAAAAAAAAAGGAGAATGAACCAGACCTTCAAGGCTTTAAGTATCTACTCATCTTCTATTCAAAAGCCTTGGTTTTTCATTTCCTGCAAGCACATATGTAAACAAAGGATGTAATTGCATTCAGCATTGATTCTTAGTTCATTTATATAATCCCAAAAACATAAACTCATTGAGAACAAGTGCTACTAACCATGAGCTATATATATCTGAACAAATAGCTATATTCGAAGCAACCACTGATATAACCCTTCCCTTTGCAAGTCACTAATTGATAAATAATAGGAAGGACTGTTCAGAAGGTCATGGTATAAGCATTTGGTATGTTTCAAAAAATATGAGAAAGTAATGGTGCAATATACTATCAAAAAATATTTACATGCTGAACTCTGTACCCTTTTACCTTTGATAAAGCGAAGCAAAGAAGCCCCAACCTGCATATCAAAGAAGAAAGACACAACAAAATAAGCAGAATGTGTCTCACCTCCATAACTCAAAAGTGAAATGTTAAGAAATTAAAAGGAACAAAATGTGGCATGTAATGAATAAGATACCACTGCAACTCGAATATCCAGCAAAGAGTGTAATTTTGAACCAACGAGTTTCTTTTCTTGATAGTCAAAAACAGGACATCAAAAATTATAATAAGATTAACAATTGAACAAACAGAAGCAGCAAATGCTTTTCGTCTGGAGAAAACTGTGCACCTACCATGTTTTACCAGAACCGTTTGGACCACCAATGCCAACTGTAACAAGGCCCTTCTTTTTCACCCAAAACTCTGAAATTTGGGGTCTCACTCATAGAACCAAAGAATGAACTGCCATCAAATGACAACCAAAGCCTCTTCAGGTGTAAGAAACTCCACAAGACCTTGCCTCTTCTCTTTGTTATAATTCTGAGGTTAAAACTAAATAGTTAAGGCATTCCTCATTCTGGACTCGTATCCACATTTATTACAAGCATCAATAATACATGCTTAGAAATAATATGAACTTACGACACAACTGATGCAGGGTTATGTTCTTTGAATATGATTTACACCCGAAGACAACAAGAAATTATTAAGAGATTCTACTGAAGTGTTCCTTGAAACTTGCGAAAACAGAAACAAAAGAAATAAGCAAGAAAACAATTTTAGGGTTTTTGGTTTTGAGAAAACAATCAAATCAAACAAGTTAGAGACAACCTACCCACTCCAAACAATCAATTGGATTACTGGAAAGGAACACATATCTGATTGGCATGATATGTATTCCTTACCTTCAGTCTCACCAGTACCACTTACAACTCGTCCAAACATATCCCCATTAGCAGGAACACTTGAAGTCGAGGTTCCTCCCTTTTCAGTTTTGTGGTTACCAGAAGAGGAATCCATCATTAAAAACTTCGGAGTGACATCTAGCTTGGGAGCTCCACTATAAAGCTCATGGCAAGCACTACTACTCTATTTTATACGAACAATTCTGAAAGATGAGAACTTTAAATCAATGAAAGGGTACTAGCCGTGAAAGATGGAAACTTTAATTTAATGCAAGACAAATAAGCTAAATAATCACTCGTAGATAATCAACTTTTATGTTAAGTTCACATTCTCCATAGAAGGAATTAAGATTAATAAAGAAGAAAAAAGTTAAATCTGACATATGATGCATAGAATAATCTGACCTACTAGCATTCACACACACACACACACACACACACACATATATATATATATATATATATATATATTATCAGTTTTTTATTTAATTTTTTTGAGAATATATCATATGATTATACATAAGAATAGAATTGAAAAATGCAGCTGCAGAAGGCAAAAGCATACCTTGGATTATTAACCTGAGTATAAGTCTGGGACGATGCTCTACAAAAGCACCTGTATTTGAAGGACTTAACAATTCATCAGAAACACCATGATTGCAAATAAAGATACAACTCAACACACAAGAAATAAGACAGAGATCAAACAGACTCAGTTTTCATATACAATTAATGATTCTGTACATGCATCAAGAACAATATGACCAGCAAAACTGAACATAATGGGGAAAAAATAGACAAAAATCCAACCTGAGAGAATGGCCTTATTAAGCTAATGGACCAAATAATGTTCATAAAGCTAAAAATAATTTTCACCTAGTGTCTAATCAAGTCCAATTAATTTGAAATTTCAGTAAACTTTATGCTGACATTTTGCCCAACAAACAACACCACATGCCCAAGGCTAATTGAATCTTAAGCTCAAACAAGCCAAATTGAATCTTTCAGACACAATCAACAGTAAAGCATTTAGAAAGCATAAGACCCAAGGAAATAGATACGTACCCACAGTAACCTTTACCAATCTAAAAGTCCCCATTTTATTGGAAAGGAATACATTTCTGATTTGGCATGAAGAATCTAAATCATTCCCAATTCCTACAAGTAACTTCACTGCTACAAATTCAAAGCTAAATTAAGATCGTTACTTTAAGCACTCCTTGATGCGAGACCTCAAACAGATAAAAATTCCTCATCAAACACATCCAGCACTAAATCAACTAAATCATGAATCAAAAACTCAAATAAGCATACCTTATACAATGAACCGAAACCCTCCTCCTTGATCATGGTCCTGGTAACTTGTCCAGCTGATCCTTGACCCAATTGAATTCTCACCTACGCCAAAACCAACACAACAAAAAGTCAAAAACCCATTAAACTATCAATCCCATTACACCACTAAACCAATCAAAATCCGAAATAGACCCATAAATCATAGATCTGAAACCCATCAAAAGAAACCAACTTTAAGCTCAAAGACCCGAGTTGTAATCATGGGTCCAATCCAAATCTCACAAAAATTACAATCTTGATGAATTTCAACACTCACCTTGATCATATCGATGGGTTGGGTGACACAAGTAGCGAGCATACCGGAGGCTCTGCTATTGATGAAGGGCTTAATGGAAAGCTGTGGCGCGGCAAAGGTTCCCAATCATGTGCGCGACGCACAACTCGTCGTTCGCGTGGTCGCTGGGCGGGTGGTGCTGCGAGGCACGCGTGGTTGCAGGACTGGCGGCGATAGAGCTACTCAATCGCGGAGGTATCTAGGGGCGGCGGGGACGGCATTGAGAAAGGATGAGAGGGTTTGGGCTTGGCATCTGCGGAAGAGTAGACGAAAACAAAAATTAAACATATATGATCTCATCCAGATAATTAAGGATTATGAATCTTATTCCGATCTGGATAGAGCATACAGATCTGACAAGAAGAAAAAGCTATAGACAGATCGATAAGGAGAGAGAATTACCCATCCGGTGAGCTAAAGAATCAGATCTGCAATTTGTTCGACGAGGAAAAGATGGAGAGAGAGAGAGAGAGAGAGAGGGAGGGGTCAACTAAAATCATAGAGGCCAATTTTATCGGCCAACCTAAAGTGCGAATTGGTGTGGGAAAAAAAAGTGGGAGATTTAACTTTTGGCAAAAAAATTTTGGCGGGGCAGCGAAAGTTTGGAGAAGTTTTGCTCCTGTTTTTTTTCTGGTCGTCCTCATAAACTTATTAGGACACGTTGACAAAAACGTGTCCTTATTGAGTGTCCTTATATGTGGTTTTTGTAGTAGTGTGCAATGAACATACAATTATAATAGGTCACATAGGATGATTATGGACTTGTTGTTTGATCCAACATGAGCCAATATGTTGGATCAAGGTCATGTTTGGGTGGTTGATTTTAATTACGCGTAACGATTACGAAAATTAAATAACTAAGCTAAGCTATTACGTACACTTTGCACTTGAACTCCTTTCAAGGCTAGATGACTTCAAACTTCTTCTTTGGATCATCCTCATGTGCCTCTATCTTTGATTACAAGAGTAAATGAGGGGCATACAAGCTCCCATTTAATTTAATCAAACTTGAATAAATTAAATAAGCTACTTAGTTACACAACCAAATGAATTAACTACTTTAATTACATAACCCAAATGAATTAACTACTTTAATTACATAACCACATTCATTCAAAATGAATAGTCGGCCAATCACATGCTCAATTATATTTGGCCATAGTCCATAATCATCCTTTAATTAACCAAGATTAATAAGGTTAATTAAACAAGCATAATTAACTCAATCAAAATAAGTTAACCACTAAATTACTTTAATTTAATGCAAGTGTTTCTGTTGAAGAATCCGGAACGAGACTAAGTGTGGATCATGAGAGGGAGAGAGAGAGAGGGACACAAGCATGTATAGTGGTTCACCTTGCCCTTGAGGCAAGGCTACGTCCACTTAGATATTTTACTATGTAGTGAGGCCAAGTAGCCTTTGATAGTGATACAAGTGAGGGGATCATGGATCCATCCTTTCCAAGAAGGGGAGGACTTCCCTTTATAGCTAAGGGAAGTCCCCATCTATTCTATATTTCCGATGTGGGATACAATGTACATATTGCTTCTCTTGAAGCCTCTTGGGGAGCATGGGAGGGTGGCCTCCCAACTAGATACCGGCCGATCTCCACCATGACAAAGTAGCTCGGGTGTCGGCCTACCGGATGCATGCCATAGGCGGGGCTAGCCATGTCGTGGGGCCCACCTATGAGGTCGTTGATTATGCTTGGCGGTATGTAATATATGTGGTATGTACAGCAAGTAAATTAGTTGAGTGATTTAGGGGATGATGATGTCTTACATCATGCATCACTAACTTTTGGTGAGTAATTTAGGGGATGATGTCTCACATCACTTTTGATGAGTGATTTAGGGGATGATGTTTTACATCATGCATCACCAACTTTTGGTGAGTGATTTAGGGGATGATGTTTTACATCATGATTCACCAACTTTTGGTGAGTGATTTAGGGAGACATGTCTTTTATCTCATAATTTCGGGAGACATGTCTTTTATCTCATTCCAACTTTTGGTGAGTAATTTAGAGAAACTAATAGTAAAGATGACTAACTCTACCAACCTTTTGGTGAGGGAAACATGGAAATGATTTTATGTCATCATTAACTATTAGGTAAATTTGAATTCATGAATTTATTGATCAAAAGTGAAAAACAAACACCATGAAAAATTAGCTAGTTCATAACTAGATTAGACATGTTCCAAAGCTGGAAATAAAATTTCAGCTTTGTGTTCTTCCATTGAACACTTGTTTACTTCATCTTTGAAGCCAAAAATCATGCATACCCTAAAGCATATATAATCCAACATGTTTATAAGATTAACACCTTAATTAAGAAACATATAGAACCCCTTAATACATTCTTATATGCATCAAAGTTTCATAAAACTTAAACCACTTCTAACATGTAATTTCTAGAAACTTTTCTTGCTATCATAAAATCTACCTTGCATCACATGCTTCATAACTTTTATGATAAAGCATATTTTATGATCTAAATTACATATTACTCTAAGCTTAAGAAAATCACATCAACCAACATACTTAGCCATGTTTATAACATACCAAAATTAAGCCAATGGCTCTGATACCAATTGAAGGAATGGATGGATTTCAAAACTTTTTAATTAGTGCGGAATTAGTTTAACCATTAAACTACTAACTAAACATAAAATCCATTCCTTTAACCCATGATCTTGGCTTATTGTGATATGTATATAAACATAGCATGCATAGTAAGGAAGAACAAAGAGGGAGTTTATGTTCTACTCACCCTTGGAGCGTGATTTTAATCCGATCCAAGTGAACCACCAAAGTTCCTCTCCTTGATCTCTCCTTGTGTGTGTTTCCTCCACCTTGAAGCACCTTGAATTAAGAACTCCTTCTTGTACTCCTTGTACTTGTAATATTCTCCTTGATGTAACAAGTAAAGCCACAAAAATATATGGCCTCTAAGGATCTTCACCAAGTGAATCAAGAGATGAAGAAAGATGAAAGAAAAGAAGAAATTATGCAAGTGTTCTTCTTTCCTTTAATTTCTGAAAAATGGACCAAGAGAGAACTCTCTTTCTCTCTCTCTAATCTGAAAATAATGGTGTAGAGATCCTTCCATTATTATGTCTATGCTTTCACTTTTATATAATTGGAAATAACTCCAATTACTAAAAGAAAATATTGACTTTCATAAAGCCAATATTTTGGCTGGTCCATACATGTTATTGGGCACTAAAAATGTGTCTTGGGCTTTCATTTAAATCTCATTTAGTGAAGCCCAAGTCCACACCAAAATCCGACAATCGTTTAGGCCCAATAGGTTCGGTTTTACCCGAAAATTCTAATTATGTTCAAATAATAAATCTAATTAATTATTTGCTCATAACCAACTCTTGTTTAATCTTCTTCATATACAATCTCAAGGATCCACTTATATGGTGTGCGATCTCTTAGGTTCTAATTAACAAGGCAGTGAAGTTTATAGAAACCATTCTATTTTGTTTACGAATCAAAAACTCCATTTTTGATTCTCCCTTGTTATTAGGATAATAAATGTTTATTAATCCTCGGGGACTTCACAAGTCATGAGTGACGTCTTGCAACATATCATGACTACCCTAGTTAATGTAGAATGACAAAGAACCTATTCAATTGGAATTACAATACAATACGGTCCTTCTCTAACACGATGTTCTAAATCACATCATCGGGGTATGGAATTGATATGTCAATCCCCTAATGTGATTTTCATTCTTATGTGATTCTTAGAATATGATTAAAAACTCCTTTTTAAATCTCATTCAATGCTTTGGCCAAAGACTCATTGAATCACATCTTTGAACATACACCTTATTTACTTAAGGATAGAGATTCCTTGTTGTACACTCACATGTCTACATGACCGAATTGATTATACCAATGAATGCATCTATTATATCCATTAAGGGACACAATATTATTGCATCATCAAGAGATAATCCATTCACTCATAAGACAACTATGGTGTCTCAGGTCAAAGGACTAATTTGTATTATTGCAATTTAGAGTTCAAGTTTGACATGTAAGTAAGACTCCATACAAGAACTCTAATGACCGCGTTCAGTGTACTCTTTAAGTTAAGAGCACCCACATACTTGTATTAGTGTCTCTACACAAATGACAAGAGACATATCATCCTCCATATTGAGCATACATAGTATGTGCTAGTCTTTCCGGATTATCAATGTCCAAGTGATAATCCTATGACTATGAACCTTTTAGGATAAGAGTGTGAAAGAGTAAAGGTCTCACACATCTAACTCTTTAGATTACTTTCTCTTTAACTCATATTCCTTGGACCTTGTTCAATCAAATATTAAATATAAGCAATGAACAATAAACTTGCCCTTTTGATTAATAATAATTACAATAATAATTACATCAAAATGATTGTTTTAGGACACAATTCCTTCAATAACAACAATACCAACAAGTAACAACCATGCACCAAGTAAAGACGATCGAGATTTACTTACTCGATCCGGTGTTCCTGCCATGGACGCTGATGTCCGGTAAAACGTGATCAAGGACTCATCGGTGCAAGTGCTTGCGTCACCGGAGACGTCTATAGAGGGCAAGATGGTGTCACAAAGGGCAGTGAGCGACTCCATTTCACGGGACGAGAGAGAGTTTGGGTACACAAATCCTCCAACAATCTGCTTTGCATCAACGCCACCAAGCTCAATATCTTCTGCATGTTTTTCATTTTCACTTTGCTTCATAGCTGCTTTGTGAAAACGTACGATCTTTTTTGTGAGAGTCACAGACTAAGCTACCTTCATACTTGTTTTCAAAATTTGAGAGAGAGAGAGAGAGAGAGAGAGAGAGAGAGAGAGAGCGTGAAGGGGTTGACCGAACCAAATCGTAACGATGAGATGGAGCAGTGAGTGGTGTGTGCTTGTGACCTCTGTGTCAAGTGTCAAAAATAGGAGGGCATGCAACCAGAAAAGCATTCAAAAGAATGGAAACGATTCAATAAACCTACCCAGCTCATCAATTAATTCGCAGTACCTGCCAATTATTAAATGTGGCTTGTTCTTTTCCATTTTTATTCTAACTTTTCAAAATAGTCAGTCATTGACACTTGGTCTATGTCTGCCTAAAACTAAGCAATCATGCATTGGCGATCAATCCAAAGCCTCAGATGTTAATTATGGATTTTCTTTCACCAAGACACGTAATTTATTTCCCTCGCATCAGAAAAAAAAAAAAAAAACCGTTTATTTATTTTAATTTTTTATTTTTTATAAATTGTGGTATTTAGATATCTCTTACTTATTAAACCTCAAATACACTTTTTTAATAATTAAAAAGCAAATGATAATTAGTTGAACTGTTTATTTGGTTCATCATTATGTGAGTTTCGAGACCCATATATAGATGATGTCAAACTTTTCATCCTATTATTTACCTACAAAAATTATGTAGGTTGCTAGAAAAGACAAGATATCTTACAAAAACTTGGAGTTTGGCAATGGAGCAGCTCAAATATCTTCAGATGATGTCGTTGGGATATATAGTAATCAAATTAATTGAAACTATATATGTGTTTATCGGCTTTGAGAGCAAATTACCATCGCGCAGCCGCTCTGAAGCGAACAAAAACCCTAACCCTAAATCGGTGATCCCGGTGCCGATATGCACATCTTTTGTCAAGTTTCCACCATGTCTGCCACTGAAGAAGTCACTGCCAGTTTTGCTGCGTCCATGGCACTGGCCGTTGATGATGTTCTTGATATCTCATGCGTTTCTGCTGAAACAACTTGACGTCCATCGCAATCTTTCCTTTTGGCTCGGCCTTTGACTCCGAAACCTTTTGAACTGCAGGATCTCACGCGTCAGTTCCGACGTTTATGGGTCTTGGATGGCAAATTTAGGGTTCAGGAAAGGCCCCAAAAGAATTTTGTTTTCCTTTCGATCTCAAGCGAGATCGGAATCGGGTGCTATGGGGAGGACCATGGTATTTAAACCGTGCACCTATGGTTATTCAAGACTATAATGGATTAGATCCATTGCACACCATTGATACGGCTTCACCCTTGTTCTGGGTGCGTATTAGTAACATCCCTCCTACCTTGGAGGAGTCGGAAACCATCAAAGCTGCAGACATAGTTGCTGGAAGGTATTTGGATATGGATGAAAAGCTGTTCAACTAGAAAGGAGCCATTCGTGTCTGTGTTGCTCATGCCCTCAACAAGCCTTTTTTTTTTTTTTTTTTTTTTCTGAAAAAAAAAAAAATTGGCACTAGGTATTGTTGAAGAAATTGCTTTCTTTTTTGAAAACTTGGTGGGCTTATGCAAAGATTGTAATATGATTTTCCATGAGGATGGTAAGTGCAAAGCTACACCACGCTCAACCTTGCAACAAGGAGCTTTGCAAAAAGAAAATAGATTGGAGCTCCCAAATCCGTTCCAAAATGTGATCAGTGGGGGTTATGCAGCGAGAGGTTTTAGCTTTCAAGGGGATCGACCTTCCCCTTCAATCCCTCGAACCTTTTTTGGAGTCAAGGAGATATCAAAGCCACGTAAACCGGTGGTTCTGCGAAAGGAAGCTGTGAAAATTTTGGGCAATAAAGGTGGTGCAAGAGTGTTAGCACCGATTGATACTAATGGTGAACAGGAGACTATCGATACTAATGTTGAACATGAGACTGTTGGGGAGCTAGCAAACTCTGAGGACATAAGGGCGGCACCAGTTTTGGGGGTGGTAACTGTTGCTAGCCAAGAACAGGAGAAAAAGCCTGAACTTGCATCGGGGCAGGTCGAGAAAGCAACTATTAATGTACCTAGTGAGGGCAATGAAACTGTGATGCAGGAAGTAGTAGCGGACTAGGAACACCAAGAAGTGGCACCCACAGTTGTGGTCACTCGGGTAGACAAGAGAAGCAGACCGGTTTCTCTAAGTGAATCTCCAAAGAAATTGAAAACTGGGGACACCGGATTGCTTGTAACTATAGTGGATGACTTTCCCATCAAGAAGCTAAGAAAACCGGTTCGTTTTACAGCCAAGGCCCTAGGGCTAAGGGAAGCTACGGGTGGACTGCTTGTCTCAAAGCAGACACCTCTACAAGCATGTGGAATGGCTTCAAAGAAAAAAAGAGGACGTCCACTGGGTGCGCGAAACAAGAATCCACCAAAGACCTCAAAGATCCTTGCTGAAGATGTTTTGAAGGTTCTCTATTTGGGTAGTCCTCCTATCCTGAACCCAAAGGGCAAGGAGAAAATTTAAGGTATTGGGTACTAACCCTACAGAACAAGTGTTGATTCCTACATTTAAATGCATAGTTCTTTGGTGTACCGCAATTGAGCGCATTGGCACCGGGAACTTTCTCTGCTATTATTTAGTTTTGAGTTATGTTTATTCTGTTAGGCTTCTGAATAAAGGATCAGAATTGTTTGCAAGTGTAATGATCGACACCTATCATCCCTATGGGAACTATGTATTGTGCCATTTTGGCCTGTGTTTGCTATGAATGAAATTGTTTCTTCCTTCAAAAAAATAATTGAAAAGAAAAGTACAACTCCTTAATGAACAATTAAATTTGTATCTTCAAAAATTTGTTGTTGGGTGGTTCTAGTTGGACCTCCAAATTTGTATTTGGACCTCTCCTACTTATTAAACCTCCAATTCACTTTTTTGAATACTTGAAAAGCTAAGTATACCTCCTTAATTTTATCAAAACACCTTTGAACAATTAAATCTGTATCTTCAACAATCTGTTATATATATATTTTTTATCCATATCAATTCAACCACGAAGAATTTTATAAGGGAGTTAGCTACATTTTTGGTGTACTTTCATCTAGTGGCGGAACCAAAAATTGATTCTTAGAGGGGCCAAACAAGTAGCCAATTTGGAGGTCCAACTAGAACCACTCTAGTAAAAAAAGGTGATTTTATTGATACCTCTCAATTTAATATACTACCTTCCTACCCACACGATGCGCATGGAAAATGACATGCTCCTATAGTCTTTTTTTTTTTTTTTTAGAAGAACTCCTATAGGCTATTAGAGTATTAGTGACATGAGTCAAGGAGGAGTTGGGGCAATCATTCAAAATGAAGATGGTATGTGCATAGCTGCAATTGCTCGCCCTTTGTCCCATGTGAGGTCTGCTTTTCAGATGGAACTAGAGGCTTTACGGGCAGGACACATGCTTCTTGTGCATCAAGGCTTTGCTATTGTGGACATTGAAACAGATTGTGCTATGGTAGTCACGGCCTTACAAGGACATATTGAGGACTTGTCGAAGGTTGGTAGTATTGTTGAGGATTGCAAAGCGTATATGCGTGCAATTTCTTCTGTCACTTTGTGTTCTATTTTTCGTGAAGCAAATGATGTGGTCCATAGATTGATACATCTTGCTAGTGTTGGTTACCTAGATGCTTATTGACTAGATGAGGCACCTGTGATTATCTAGGATGCACTCGATGAGGATTTTTGTACTGATACTCGAGGTGTAGGTAATATGTCCTCCTCGCTGTATGATGATTCTTATCCTATTAATAATAATATTGTCAGACGTACGTGTGGGGCTGGGCCTCCCAGTTAGGCTAGGTTCCAAACCCCATTTAAAAAAAAAAAAAAATTAGAGTATTAGGTGACGTGCAACATGCATTTTTATATCATAATACACCAAATTTACTTGGCAAATTTAATATAATAAATGGAACCGGGTGTGGGCTGAGCCTCCCAGCTAGCTAGGTTGGGTTCCAAACCCCTTTAAAAAAAAAAAATTACTTGGCAAATAAAAAAAAATTCGGGAATGGAGAAACAGGTAAGCGTTGTTTGTGTAAAGGAAAAAACAACAAATTTGCAGATTTCATCAAGTACAATACACCATTAAAGCAACTAAAATTGGCTAATCACTTCTAATACAATTGAAGAAAAAGAGGTTTCATGGTTACAAACTTACAATTCCCCATCTTTAGAAAAGATCTTGACAAACTACATTCTAATACTTTGTCTTATTTTGCCCTGGGAGATACTAATATTTTAGTGAATCAATGCCAAACGTGAAGGTGTAAAGCTTACAAACCCAATCAAAATAACTGCAATCAAGAAAAATTGATAGGCTTGGCCTTCAGAAACAAAAAAGAAACACAAAAAAAAAAGATGATTCAAACTTCAAAGCATGATATAATTGAATACCGATTAAATGATATGTCCAATTCCTTAGAGATCCCTGAATTGATAGTTTAAATTGGTGTTATCCCTCTGATAAGCATATTTTTGCTCTCTTCCTTCAGTTTATCTCTAACTCTCTTTTATTTGTTCTGGCCTCCTTGATCACCAATTCTCTTTTATACATATTGTTTGAGCCCAAAAGTATTTTTGGCAATATCCTTTAAGGGGGTTGAGCGTAGTGGGCCGATACGTGCAGCCCAAAAATTAGTCTACTCGGTTTTGGATTACAGCTTCGCCCATTCAGGAGTCCATAAGGAAAGCGAGTCCTTATAGGATTCGAGTAGCAAAGACCAATTAGGAATCTTCAATCAATAATCTTTCTATGGCAAGGAACCACATAAAAACCCTAGGTATAAATACCAAGTTTCAAGGGTAAACAAGAAACAACTCTTCAATCAACTAATCTCTCAGATTATCCAAAGTCTCTCCGCAACAACCTACCTTCAACCTAGTTGAAAGCAGCAAAGCAAGGATAACGCCCTAGCAACCTAGCGAAGCTAAAGTCACGCTTTAGCAAACCCCGTGCTTTCTCCTACTTCCCGGTGATTGCTCTGCTCAACCTACAACGATGAGTATCGACTCGGTGACACAAGAGATCACACCCAAAGTCCTTATCTGTAAGGCAGAAGTCCTTATCTGTAAGGCATAGAAAAGAACCTGGTGTTAATGCTTGGATCCGTGGGGATCTAATTAACGATAAGTAAGAGAGAGAGAGAGAGAATGACACAAGAAGTATAGTGGTTCATCTCCCGCCTGAGCGGGAGACTACGTCCACTTGAAAGCTTAACTAGTGTGTTTCAGGCCTTGCGGCCCAAAGGGATTACAAAGTGTGTAATGGGATGGTGTTTAAGTGGGAGGAGACATTCCTTTTATAGGTGAAGGAATGCTTCTCCTTTACATGGTTTTCGATGTGGGACAAGCAAACAACTATTCTAGTATAGAATTGCCATATTGTGGAGGCAACTTGGCAAGGCTGGAAAGGTGGCTTACCGGCGACGGATTTGCCACTTCCGGATACCGTAGCGTAGCTTGAACATAGGGCTACAAGATGCAAGTAGCGGTTGTGCCTCACCATGGCTTGGGGGTGTCCCAAAGAGGGTGTTAATTATGCTTGGTGAGATAGCAAACTAGCCTTGCTAGTAGAGGTATCTACAAGTCCCCGAAGTCCCCAAGTAAGAGGAGCTTCTTGGTTGGGGACTTATACACATGATGTCACCAAGCATAAGTAACCGGGCGGTACAGAGCCCCTACAAGTCCCCGAACTCCATAAGCAAGAAGGGACTCGTTAACCTGCACAACAAAGATAAAAAACAGGCATACGTAGAATGCTCGTTGCATTGGGCAACAAATGTGAGTTGTATGGATATGTGTTGGCATATATAAACGTATGGGGTGCGTGATACATGTTGATGCATATACGCGAATGGTGCCGAGTACGATCGATTATGACGTACAAACTCGAGAACGCTTATGGTCGTGTGAGCGTATGGATTGCATATGATAAATGTAAGTTGCATGAGCGGTGCGAAGGTAAGCGTTTGTAATTCGTGAATGATGAATATGTGAACGCTTGTGTTTGTTTGGTTGTCGCTCGTATTAATGGAACGCGAAAAGAATTCAATTTGTCATAAGTGACAAATGGTAGAATAATTCAATGTTCCATTAACGTGTGGTGTGTCGAGTAAACATGAGTGTAAAGCTCGAGGATTACCGGAAAGGCATGAGCGGAAAGCTCGTGAGCAGGAAACTCGGGGTTGCCGGGAAGGCATGAGCGGGAAGCTCGGGGTGCCGGGAAGGCAGGAGCGGGAAGATCGGGGTGCCGGGAAGGCAGGAGCGGAAGCTCGGGGTGCCGGGGAGGCATGAGCGGAAGCTCGGGGGTTGCCGGGGAGGCATGAGCGGAAGCTCGGGGGTTGCCGGGGAGGCATGAGCGGAAGCTCGGGGGTTGCCGGGGAGGCATGAGCGGAAGCTCGGGGGTTGCCGGGGAGGCATGAGCGGAAGCTCGGGGGTTGCCGGGGAGGCATGAGCGGAAGCTCGGGGGTTGCCGGGGAGGCATGAGCGGAAGCTCAGGGGTTGCCGGGGAGGCATGAGCGGAAGCTCAGGGGTTGCCGGGGAGGCATGAGCGGAAGCTCAGGGGTTGCCGGGGAGGCATGAGCGGAAGCTCAGGGGTTGCCGGGGAGGCATGAGCGGAAGCTCAGGGGTTGCCGGGGAGGCATGAGCGGAAGCTCAGGGGTTGCCGGGGAGGCATGAGTGGAAGCTCAAGGGTTGCCGGGAAGGCATGAGCGGAAGCTCAGGGGTGCCGCGAAGGCATGAGCGGTAGGCTCGTGAGCGGAAGCTTGGGGGTGCCGCGAAGGTGTGAGCGGTAAGCTTGTGAGCGGAAGCTCGAGGGTGCCGCGAAGGCATAAGCAGTAGGCTCGTGAGCGGAAGCTCGTGAGCGGGATCTCGGGGTTGCCGTGAAGGCATGAGCGGAAGCTCGGGGTTGCCGCGAAGGCATGAGCGGAAGCTCGTGAGCGGGAAGCTCGGGGGTGAGCGGAAGCTTGGCGGTGCCGCTGAGGCACGAGAGCGCGAAAGCCTGGCGGTGTCGCTGAGACACGAGCGCAAAAGCTCGGCGATGCCGCTGAGGCACGAGCGCGAAAGCCTGGCCGTGCCGCTGAGGCACGAGGACAAAAGCTCGGCGGTGCCGCTGAGGCATGAGCGTGAAACTCGGTGTTGCCATGAGGCATTAACGGGTAGCTCGAGTTGATGCCCTGAGGCATGAGCGTGACCGTTGCTAATTATGCTGGGCTATATGTACAAGTCCCCGAAGTCCCCAGTCAAGGAGGGTGTTCTTGCAGGTTGATACCAAAGCGTAGCTTTGTGCCGTATGTCAAGCATAATTAGTGCGAGTGTGTCGTACGTCCATCTAGAATTGGTTGGAGCGAACGCTTTTGCCCTTTCGGGTGGGCCCCTGGTAGGCCCTGCGAGGAGTCCCCCCACTCTTGGCTATAGACCTCCGGATGGTCGAAAAATTGTTTGATGAGGGGAGATGCGTTTAGGCAGTGGGCGTTAGGTAGCGAACCTAATCTTAGATACCCAAGCGTCGGGGTTAACTGCCGGATCAATGGTTGCCGTGGGCTGTGTTAACTAGTCCCTTTACTATTTCTCAGAGGAGAAGCTTGACTGCAATGCCGCGTAGCGGTCATTGTCATTATGAGGCGTTGCCTTACCGCTTGGCGGTTGGTCGTAGAACATAGACTCGTAACGTTTGTATTTGTATGAAAAAATGACAAACATATAGAGCAAGTAATAATATTTTGTATGAGTGTCCCATGTTTATTTAATTGGGTTGCAACTAAATAGAAGCATGGCACATATGTATAGCATGTACTTGTAGTAAAGTTGCTAATAACATTATGTATTATTGTAAACTTGCTTAGAGATCGTTTGAGATCGGTATATGAAGCATGGCATATCTAGCATGTGAGGTCTGGAAAGTGTTGCCAAATCTACGAAATGTTGTTGGCATGCTCAAAAGTTTATGGAAGCATGTAAAAGCATATCAAGTGTGATATATTGTAGTCATGCTTAGAAGTAGTAAAAGCATGTGATTGGCATGGCATTAGCCCAATTTGAAAGAGCATAAAAGATAAGATATAGTGACTTATCTTATGCCGATTTGGAGACTAGCGGAGTTGGCCGAGCATGACGGTCCATTGCTTGTGGTGGATAAAGCACTCCGATAATGTCCGTCAACTCGTAGTTGTGGTTGAATGCTCAATAGAAATAGTTGAATTTCCTTGAAACAAAATAAATGATTAATATGTGGATTTGTGAAATCAACATTAATAATTTGCATATGTACTTTGATAAGATTGTAAGCAAAGTGTACAAATCATGTTCATAGCTAGTTGACAGATGACATGTGTGATTGTGTGTCACCGATATGAATTCAAATTGATGATGAATTTATGGAGAATCAACTTTATCATGTAGACAAGCTGTAAGCTAGTATCAAGCTAACTATATGCACGTAGCCATTGATTAATTGACATTTATGTATGTGGTTACACATTGATCCACTTAACCGTGGCATACCAATATAGAAAGGGTATGTATGCTGCAAGTGGAGTAAGTAATGATAAGTGGATATAGGCATACAATTAATACATGGCACTAACTGTGTGATGAACTTGGAGCATTTGACTCATTTTGGTCTGAGCAAGCTAGTTCTAGTATATATGCAATCATATATCAACAGCGTTCATATATAATCTAAAAAGTGAAGCATGGATCATGTGTTCTGTTAGTGCAATGTTTATTTTGATTGGCATTTCCTAAGCGCAACAACCAAGAGTCATCGTTTCTTGTAATAGCTTTCTACTCATGGATCCTTGAAAGAATGGAATGCTTCAAGCTTCATGTACCAGTCTCATTAATCAGGTATGTCTTGCATACATGTGCATGCTTGTCAAGAGGTTAGGACTGAACTTGTCTTTAAATCCTATTGTAGGATGCGAAAATCTTTTCAATCCTAATGCATTGATATGCGAATTTTCAGATGGTTTTATCCAAAGCATTCAAACTTTCTTAAATTGGTTTATGGGCTTTTCTAAATGATGATTCTATTTTAATCCATGCTTTTTAAAAGACGTCATGAAGCCCATGTACATCAGAAACCCTAGCTCGTCCTCTCCTATATATATGTTTCTCTTAGGGTTGTTCAAGTGTGGAATATATCAGAATATTTGGTCGTTGCCTTCTTGAGAGTTTTCTGCCTTTATCTTCAGAAAGCATTAAGCTAAAGTTTCATGTGAGAATTCTTCATAAGCTGTTCCTTGTTTAGCTTTTGAAGGATGATCAAATCCCAAGCTTTTTCTGTCAAAAAAGTTTTCTGGTTTTATGCTTCATGTGTGTTGGTAGTTCATGCATGATTTGTGCCTTGAGGTGATTGACAACCGAGGTGAGAGTTGTGCCATCTTAAGATTGACAAAGGAGAACAAGGTCGCTGATTTGGAAGTAGCAAAGATGAGGAGACACCGCTGCCCACTAGATTGGTTCTAGTAGATGAGTTGTGTAAGATCTTTATGTACTTTCATATTCATATAGTGGATTGTTCACCGGCATAGTGCCCGCAGTTGTTTACCTCTTTGGAGGGTTTTACTGCGTCCACAGATCTTGTGTTATGTGTGATGATTTTACTTTGGATGGTTTGGCAAATTGAATAAATCATAACGTGATCAAAGATCTGCAGTTTCAATTAGGATTCAAGTTCTATTGCAATCCTATATTAGGATGCGAACTGGCCTGCACTCCTAAGACTGATTTCTAAAGGTGTTGACATATTGATCAATTCCATTAGTTGAGAATTACATACATCCATTCTGTAATTTCAATTGGCATCAGAGCAGGTCGCTATACAAATTTAGCGTGATCCTGGTTAGGCACAGAATGGAAGGCACAAGTGATCGTGCAGCTGGGTCAACAAGTCATCCTCCGTTTCTTGATGACAAAACAAACTATGCAGCATGGAAGGCTAAGATGAAAGCTTTCTTGTGGGCAAAGGATGTAGCTGTATGGGCTGTTGTTGAAAGTGGTTGGGAGTATCCAACTAAGACGGAAAAGGTAGATACAAAAGAGACTGGAGAGGGTAGTTCTACTGTTGAAGCTAAAGTTAAGAAGCCTATGAGTGAATGGACTGCAGATGAGAACACCAAGAGTACAAATAATCAGAAAGCTTTGAACTCTATTTTCACAGCGGTATCCTCTGATAAGTTTCAGCTTATCTCATTGTTGCTCTGCAAAGCAAGCATGGGATATTCTCCAAGTCACTCATGAAGGAACTACAGCTGTCCGAGAATCAAAGCTTCAGCAACTTATCCAGCAATTTGAAAATATGAAGATGGGTGATGATGACAAGTTTGCTGATTGCTATGCTAGGCTCAGTGTTGTTGTGAATGGTTGTTTCAACTTAGGAGATCCCATACCTCAGCACAGAATAGTCAAGAAAATACTCAGGTCTCTTCCGATGAAATATCATTCCAAGAAGATAGCCATTCAAGAGTCGAAGGACCTGAATACCTATAATCTACAAGAATTGATTGGAAACTTAACTACATATGAGATGGAACTCCCTGATGAAATGAAGAGCAAAAGCATAGCTCTTAAAGTGAAGAAAGACATTGAAGATGAGTCAACAGATGAAGAGGATGCTGATGAAGATGAAATTGATCTTGTCACAAGAAAATTCAGAAAATTTCTCAAGGATAGGAAATCCAAAAGAAGTGAATCAAGGTTTGACTCAAGCTCCAAGAATACAAGAATAAAAGAAAAGCCGGGTAATAAGGTTTTAAGGTTTGAAGGAGCACATGAAAAAAAAAAACAACAATGCTCCAAAGTGTTTTGCATGTGGAGGGTTTGGTCACATTGCATCTGAATGTGAAAATACCTTGAAGAAGTCCAAGAATAAAGAGAATAAAGCAATGAATGTTACTTGGAGTGACAGTGAAGATGACTCTATGCTTGAAAGTGATTCTGAAGTGGTGGCCTTGGTAGGATTAACAACTATTGGTGATGAGTCTGAAGTTGAAGAATTTGATCTTGAGGAAGAAATGCAACAATATATCATGTTGTCTGAGGCTTCAAAAGAATTGAAGAAAAGAAATTTAGAATTGTGTAATGAAGTTGAGAACTTGAAGACTGATATTAGTAGGACTGAAGCTGGATTTCAATCCCAATTGAAGGCAAGTGATGCAGTGAGAAAGTCTCTTGTGGAGGACTTTCAATCCCTTCAACAAAAGTACCAAGAGAGATGTGATAAAGTTGAAGAGCTTAAAACTGAAAAGGCTTGTCTGTTATATGAGCTTGAGCAAATGAAAACCAAGGCTGGATGCAATTCTTCAAGTGGTGAAAAGTTAGAAAATATTCTAATGATTGGTAAAAAATTTGGAGATAAACATGGCCTGGGATATGATGCTGAAAGTTCATCCAAGGGAGAGCATGTCACCAAGTTTGTTAAAGGTTCTGATCATTCCTTGTCACAATCCACTTTCCCTGTGCGTGAAGAACCTAAACCAATGTTGAAGAATTTTGTGCCTGTGTGTCATCATTGTGGAAAGCGAGGACATATAAGACTGAGGTGCAATCAACTAAGAAAGAATTCTTCGAATGACAAGAAGCCACTCATGAATAAAAAGAAAGAATATCTTCAAGAAAAGCTGGAATTTCTTTTGAAAGAAGTAAATAAGATAGCAAGACTCGTTTCGGTTCCATTCTCACCTGTGCCCAAGATGAAGCAAGTCTGGATACGAAAAGAACCTCATCTCTCTAAGTTTCCACATACAGGTAAGTGAATTCTTCCAATGTGTGCTTGTGAAAAATATATTCTTGAATGCCAATAGCTTTATTTTTCATCATAAGCACATATATAGGGGGAGTAGTGTTGTTCTGCATGTTTACATTTGTTTTTTTCTTATCGCTAGTGTGTTCTAGTTTGTTAGGACTAAATGTTCTTTTCTCTTTTTAGGTTTGTTTTTGTTTAGTCTTTATTAAAAATAAAAAAAAAAATAAAAAAAAAAGGGAAAAACTGGAGTGTATGCTTTGATTTTATATCATACCATACCATGCCTCACGGGTATTTCTGTTGAGAGTGTTGAGTTGCAGGATTAATGGATGAATGCTTGGATGCTCAATTTCCAAGGAAAGCTAGGTTGCCGAAGTTTAAAACAAAAAAAAAAAAAAAATTTGGTCTGGAACTTTGGCATCAACAACTCAATGCCTTGGAAAATTTCACAATGGTGTTACTGAATGTGTGAATCAGGTTAATCTGATCCATCTTGTGGTAAGTTGACAGGTAAGGTTAATAATATGAACATATCATGTGGTGTTTTCAATGGTGCTGAAAGAAGTTCTCTTGCACTTGAGTTCATGTTAAATGAATGCCAACTTTCAATGCCCTTGGATTAAGTATGTATTGACAATCTCAAGCGATTCATTAGAATTTGTGATCTAAGTTGGTTCCCAGTTTTTAACTTGTGCTTGTAGCAGCTGTGTGTTTGCATGTAGTATAGATTTGATTACTGTTGTCCTCATTTAGTTTCGAGTTACTTGACTATCTGCATATTTGTTGCAATTTTGCATTTAGGATTCCAGGTTTATTTCAATCCTATAGTTTAGGATGCGTGTTCTGTTGCAATCCTAACATGTGCATTGTAGTACATTATCACCTCAAGAGCAACTCATGAACTGAGATTTAGTTACATCACTTGGCCTTCTCCTGTAGTGATCTGTTCTTGCTTTTTGAGTGTTTAAAGGTCCAGAATTAAACCCTATTCTTTTCCCTCCCTTCTTGTGTTTATGGCAACTGAAGCCTTGCTTTGTCTCTTGCACTTGCACACCTAAGATGTTGAGTGGGGTATGCAGACCGAGTTATCACTCTTGTAATGGCACCAGTTGTTCTTTAAGGAGACATCCAGTCTACCACCAAATGTAGATGGGACACCTGCCTTGTAAAGCTAGAGTGTTTCAGGTCGAAACGGTGGTGGTCTAGGCAAGTCAGGCTATCTCCAAATGTAGATGGGACACCTGCCTTGTAAAGCTAGTGTGTTTCAGGTCGAAACGGGGATGGTTTGACTCATGATCTTTCTGTTAAAAAAAAAAAAAAAAAAAACAAAGGAAAGCGGGGGTTCGCAACAAAAAAAAAATTAAAAAAAAAAATGTAATCAGTTGCTCAACGCTCAATGCGCCCTCATAGATCATGTCTCCATTTATATATATATTGTGCCTCTTCGTGATGCTCTCTCTAAAGCCTCTGATGATCTGGGTTCACTTTTCAGCATAGCACTTTTAGTACCCTAACTCAATTTGGTTTTGAAATAAATAGTGTTTCGTTACTGAGACCTGCTCTCTTTCAAATTTGCTGGTTGATGCTCTTGAGAAGTGTTCATGTTGATGTTATCTTGGAAAAGCTCTGCTTGATTGCTCTGTGTTGGTAATGGTCTGTCTCATGCATCATCTCTGCTTGGTTCTTCTTAATTGTGTCTGCTACAAAGTGCAGGTTACCTTGGTTCAAACATATACACTATTCTTCTTGATCTTTTGAAATTTGTCATAACATACTGATATTCAAGAGTGTTTGAAGGTTCAATTCTATTGCAGGATCGGTTTGACATTTTATTACTAGCCCCCTGATTAATGTTTGTTTCCGCTGCTACCAATACATGAGTATTGAATTTAGGGGGAGTGAAATCTTATGCACAATATGCTTTGGTCCCTTTGTCCTTTCCAGGCAAAAAGGGGGAGAGATTGGAAGCTTAATGTTTCATATGCTTATGCTTACACTACTTCAGCCATACATGTTCTTCACGGGTGTTATGTTTTTTGTGTGCAGATTACAACTTGGAAGTTCATATTTCTTGGGTCATGGTAGTATAGGATCAACTATTGTGTATGATTAAATGTATATATTGTTTTGCCTAGGAAATGCCAAAGGGGGAGATTGTTAGTGCAATGTTTATTTTGATTGGCATTTCCTAAGCGCAACAACCAAGAGTCATCGTTTCTTGTAATAGCTTTCTACTCTTGGATCCTTGAAAGAATGGAATGCTTCAAGCTTCATGTACCACTCTCATCAATCAGGTATGTCTTGCATACATGTGCATGCTTGTCAAGAGGTTAGGACTGAACTTGTCTTTAAATCCTATTGTAGGATGCGAAAATCTTTTCAATCCTAATGCATTGATATGCGAATTTTCAGATGGTTTTATCCAAAGCATTCAAACTTTCTTAAATTGGTTTATGGGCTTTTCTAAATGATGATTCTATTTTAATCCATGCTTTTTAAAAGACGTCATGAAGCCCATGTACATCAGAAACCCTAGCTCGTCCTCTCCTATATATATGTTTCTCTTAGGGTTGTTCAAGTGTGGAATATATCAGAATATTTGGTCGTTGCCTTCTTGAGAGTTTTCTGCCTTTATCTTCAGAAAGCATTAAGCTAAAGTTTCATGTGAGAATTCTTCATAAGCTGTTCCTTGTTTAGCTTTTGAAGGATGATCAAATCCCAAGCTTTTTCTGTCAAAAAAGTTTTCTGGTTTTATGCTTCATGTGTGTTGGTAGTTCATGCATGATTTGTGCCTTGAGGTGATTGACAAACGAGGTGAGAGTTGTGCCATCTTAAGATTGACAAAGGAGAACAAGGTCGTTGATTTGGAAGTAGCAAAGACGGGGAGACACCGCTGCCCACTAGATTGGTTCTAGTAGATGAGTTTTGTAAGATCTTTATGTACTTTCATATTCATATAGTGGATTGTTCACCGGCATAGTGCCCGCAGTTGTTTACCTCTTTGGAGGGTTTTACTGCGTCAACAGATCTTGTGTTATGTGTGATGATTTTACTTTGGATGGTTTGGCAAATTGAATAAATCATAACGTGATCAAAGATCTGCAGTTTCAATTAGGATTCAAGTTCTATTGCAATCCTATATTAGGATGCGAACTGGCCTGCACTCTTAAGACTGATTTCTAAAGGTGTTGACATATTGATCAGTTCCATTAGTTGAGAATTACATACATCCATTCTGTAATTTCATGTTCACTATTTAATAATCAAATAATGTGTATGATTGGGTCTGTGAGCGGCAAAGGGTACAAGCTCATTAGAAAACAGAGACATGCAGACTTATGTTCCATAGTCCATAGTCAATTCAAAGAGCGTAATAATTATCATGTCAATTGATTATTCACTGTGCTATGACTTGGCTGGTAGCCTGGTAAGAGAATGCACATATTAAATTCAATAATGTAGCCATATGTGTCGATAGCTAACAGAAACGGTGCATGCAGCCAACCATATGCGATTAACCAATGTTATATGTATTCATATATAGCAGAGCTTGCATGCATGAGCAGTTAATTGAACACGTATATGGCATCAGACATATCACCCTATTAGATACGAGGGCACTTGTGTGAATGATGATTAGCATATACGTTTAGTTTTGACATGGTTCATGACAGCTCAATGAAGGAATAAGCAAAGAGTAAGAAAAGCTTAGCTTGTCGGTGCTCGATGAGTTACGACTGTAGGAGCTGGTGCTCGATCATTCTTTGTTTTATAATTGTGGCAAAAAGACTCGTTAAGCAGATGGGTGAAGTGGGACTCAAGAAGTGACGAGTACATTAGCTGCTTGTGACGCTGCTGTGGCGAGGTATATTGAATCATGGGTGTCCATAGCAGTTGTGATTGCCCAGAATGAAAGGTTGATTGCAGGTGCCCAATGGTCCCCAGATTTTCTTTTATGCTCGAAACTGATCAAGGACCGAGTGAAGGTGTAGATGAGGTGATGACCGCGTTAAGGCTGCTGCCATTGATGCTTGACGACCGCGTTAAAGATGCCTGACGTTTGATGAGCGGATAACCAGTGACTAGATGAGCGTTTTTACGATCAGATTGATCGTTAGCTTAATAGAGGCTGGCGGGGCTGGCGGGGCCTTGCTTGGCTGTTTGGCGGAGCGTTCCTTAGCGGTGGCCAGCGGTGTATGTTTAGCGGCGGGCTGCTAGAGGTGTTATGGTGGCGGAGGTTTGGGCCAGCGGAGTGTGGCGGAGCAATGGACTTGGAGTTCGATGGAGACCCAGAGCTCAGCGGCGATGGCCGTGACTTTGAGCTCGGCGGAGGCTTAAAGTTCGGCGGAGATAGCACTTGGAGGTCGGCGGAGACCCGTAATGGCTAGCGGAGCTCTTGGACGGTGGAGTTTCTGGCCGGCGGAGGGGTTTTGCTCGTGGTGAAGCTCGGCGGAGTGGAGCTTTGGCTAGCAGGTTGTCCGGCGGAGCGGTGTTTGTCCAACGGCAGAGCGGAGTATTGTCCAGCGGTGAAGTTCAGCGGATCCTTGGCCGCTAATGTACCATCTTTGGGAGAGGCTTGGTGGCAGCGCTAGCGGTAGGCTGTTGGCGGCCGTTGGCGGTGGGTTACCGCTAGGTTGTGCAAGCGGAGGCTGGTGTTACCGAGATTGGCGGTGGCGCTGATGTTAGCCTTGCTTTTCCGCTGACGGAGCTGAGCGGAAAAGTGCCGCTGGCCATAGTTTGGCGGTGCACAGTTCGGCGGATACGGCCATGACTTTGGGTTCGGCAGGCATTGCTGTCTAGCGGTTTTTCTGGTGGAGCGGAGCTTGGTGCTCGGCGGAGATGGCTAGCGGTGTTTTTAGCTGGCGGCGGAGCTCCAAAGTTTAGCGGTGTTGCAACTTGGTGCTGCAACCTGGTGGTGCAGTATGGCGTGTGCGTTTGGCCGAAGACCGCTAAGCTTAACAGCGGGGGAGCTGGATGGTGGTCCGCTGATGAAGTTTAGCGGGGCCGCTGATGGAGTTAGCCAAGGAGGAAGCTGGGTGCCGCTGAAAAAGGAAAGGAGAGTGGCCAAAGTAAATCTCTGGGTATCCAGAGAGAATTTGGCACCCACACTTTTTTTTTTTTTTTTGAAGTTGGCGTTGATCAACAATGTTCGGCGTTGACCAAGAGTTGACCGGACCCGATCGGCGTTGACCAAGCGTTGAACGGCCTCGATGGGCGTTGACCAAGCGTTGAACGGCCTCGATGGGCGTTGACCAACCATGTTCGGCGTTAACCGAGCGTTGACCGGACCTGATGGGTCAAAGTTCGTGATAGGTGACGAAACCTTTGTGTTGGCTTCCCACAGACGGCGCCAATGTTAATGCTCGGATCCGTGGGGATCTAATTAACGATAAGTAAGAGAGAGAGAGAGAGAGAGAGAACGACACAAGAAGTATAGTGGTTCATTTCCCGCCTGAGCGGGAGACTACGTCCACTTGAAAGCTTAACTAGTGTGTTTCAGGCCTTGCGGCCCAAAGGGATTACAAAGTGTGTAATGGGATGGTGTTTAAGTGGGAGGATGCATTCCTTTTATAGGTGAAAGAATGCTTCTCCTTTACATGGTTTTCGATGTGGGACAAGCAAACAACTATTCTAGTATAGAAATGCCATATTGTGGAGGCAACTTGGCAAGGCCGGAAAGGTGGCTTCCCGGCGACAGATTTGCCACTTCCGGATACCGTAGCGTAGCTTGAACATAGGGCTACAAGATGCAAGTAGCGGTTGTGCCTCACCATGGCTTGGGGGTGTCCCAAAGAGGGTGTTAATTATGCTTGGTGAGATAGCAAACTAGCCTTGCTAGTAGAGGTATCTACACCTGGTGACAAGGTTGGTGCTCTTCTCGTCCACAGCGTGTAAAGGGACGCCCCAATGACTACACCCCACGATATTGGCACGCTCGCACATCAGCAAAAGAGACTGTTTGCTAGCCCAGACTAGGACTAGGCCAAACATTTTGGCAAGCCCAATAGGACCTGCTTTAGAATTTTTTTCGCGTTCGCCATCATTGGGAAGTCCGGTGGTAATCCTTACCAGAAGGTTTACGTGAACTGCCCAAAGCATAAGACCTCCAGTTACAGGCTTCTCCTTCGTGCTGACTGTAGTTATCTTTCTGAAGGACAGGTGATTGAAAGATTTTCTCTCGACCCACCATCGTCTGCGATGTGGAATCCTAGACAAGGAGGAAATCATCGTTCCGTTATTGAGGGCGAAAACACTATTGTCTAGCTTAAGGAGGCTGTCGACTCCTCTGTTGCCGCCAATGCTTCCGCCACAGGCGATGTTGCTGCTGTCGTCGACGAACTCGCTCCGTTCCCCATCCCAGAGGATGCAAGCTTCGAAGATACACTCGCCATATTGAATACCAATAGCGACAGGCATGGAAAGAGGTTGAACAAAGAGCTTTCGAAGATTAATGAAGAAGTTCAGCGAAGCTCGCAGGAGTCCATAGCGCAGTATGATAAGCTTCTAGCTGCCATCACCGATGGCCTTGAAGCCTCTCGCAAAGAAATTGCAGCAGGGTTCGCTGTGTTGCGCCAGGACGGGACCAGTCTAGCGACTCAAGTTAGCATGGTCAAAGGCAAACTTAATGAGGTCAGGGAGGAACTAAAGAAGACGATCGGTGATCCCGACGCGATCCTCAGAGGGAGCAGCCAGTCGGTTGGGTTAGGCAAGTACGTGCCTCCGAATGCCAGAGATAAGGGTGCCAGCAGCAATAGCATTATCATACCTCTTGTGGGGTCTACTCATTCATCCTCCAAAAGCAAGGACAAGGCTCAAGCGAGCGATAAAGAGAAAACTCCGCCAGCCGGCGTGCAAAGGAGTAAGACCTTGAAGATTGGCGAAGGGATTGTAACTGATCCAGTCGAGTTTGCCCAGCATGATCGCGACGGTACGGAGAATGTCTATCAGGAGTTAGCCGAAGGCTATCACTATGCCAATAATGCCTTCAGACGACACATTTCAGATGACAGAAAACTTGTATTATGTCGTCTGACATGTTTCAAGTTTTTTAAATGACATAATAAACTAATTGTGTTGTCTGAATAGCCTGAAAATCCATACTAGTTCATTTTTTCCAACTTTGAGAAATTAAGACAACATATAACTGTTGTATGAATAAACTAAGAAATTCTCACTTTCAATTGAAAAAATGAGACAACAAATTTATGTTGTCCGAGTGAAACAAGGAAATTACTTCTCATTGTGTGTCCAAAAATCATTTTTTGTTACAACGTAAACTTATCAAATTGATGCCCTATCAAGCCCGTGTTTTTCCCACACTTGGTCAAAAACTCAAAACATCAAAAACACATTCTCTCTCGCCTAGCTCTATCTCGACCCAGCAGCAACCCTAAGCAACCCAGAGCAACATCCCGTCCATTACCAACAACCCAACCTAGATTCCCTTGATTCCTCTCTATCAGAAAAGACAGAAGATTCATTTTCACTCCCCGAGCTAGAAGAGACAGATCAGATTCCTTTCGCAGAATTGGAGTTCTTCGATTTCAAGAGCTGGGGTCCGAAGTATTAAGTATTGTTAACTGCATGGTAAGCTCGTTCTTCTTCTTAGGGTTTCGACTTCGATTTGTTTTGTATTTTAGGGTTTTGTTGGGATGGCAATTTGGGGGTTTTGCTAATTTCCTTTGAAATTAGACTGGGGTGTTAGGGCTTTTGTTGATATCTGTTCATCGTTACTGTACTATCTCCAGCTCTGAAGCCACCGCCTTCAGAAGTCACCGTTGCGGAACAACACCAACAAGCAGGTTTAGGGTCAGGATTGGCTGTTGATGGATCCTCGAGGCTGAGGTGGGCTCGTCGGCGGATTTGGAATGGGATGAGAGGAAGGAGAAGGAGGGGGAAGGGTGTTTTGGTACTATCGGAAGTGAAACACAGTGTGGCAACGATGTTGAGGCTTGATTTGAGGAAAACAACTTGGATTTCGATGGCAGAGACATGTATATTTTTCTTCTCTCTCTGTTATTCAAATTTGAATTGTTTTTTTTTTTTTTTGGGTTATTGATTTCCCATTGATGATTTCCGATATTGAAGACACAGCCTTTAGCAAATATAGCCTTATAGGTGTTTCAGTTTACTGCATGACAATCAGTGTTACTTGTTTTGTTTTATGAATTGGGTATCAAAGTTTGCTTCTCTTTCACTTGATGCTGATGGCATATCTCAAGGAAGCAATGCTTATGTGGGAAAATTAAGGTAAGGGATTCTAGTGAAGAGAGTTAAGGTGGAGGTTCCATGCAATGTAGTATAGGTTTGAGTTCTGTACCAAGGTAACTTCACAAAGAACGATTCTCGTTTGTTTTATTCAGAGAACTAGCCTTGAAATACCATTTTAGTTTGAAGCATCTGCCAAACCAAATTCTTGTTCTTCTTTCATTTTTTATGAAAATCTATTAATCTATGATAGTTTCATTATCTTTGCTTGTTTAGAACAGCTTGGATATCTGAATTGATTTGCTAATGGTCAAGATATTGGCTATTTCTTCAAGTGGAAACCGAATCAAGATATTGGCAAATGCTAATGGTCTTGACTTGCTGCAAGGATGTGGGAATGATTCTATTGATGCCTCTGGAGTTGAATCTGAAACATCAAGAAAGGTCAGCATCTAAAAGTGTCTACCTCGTTGTTATGTGTTATGGAATACTTTATTGATAATGCATTTAATTTTTAGAATCATTATATACTTGAGTGCTTGCATGTCTAAATTTCCTTGTGTGCATTTTGCACCATCTTCTTGCATTGTGTTGAACTTGTGAACCCCAATATGACTGTTATGTACTAATATTAACCCTAATTTGCTTGTGAACCCCATTCGACTGTTATGTACTAATATTGTGTCTTCTCAGTACCCTAGCAAACTTATCACAACCTCCTGCTAAATTATCTAGCAGTCTCTCCTCCTTCTGCTCTCAGGTTTTCATTAATTGTAACATCTTAGTTGAATAACTTTGCAGAAGTAGAAGTGCATGCTACATTAGAATTAGTCTTCTCCTTCGGTCTCCTCGTTCAATGCTTCCTCTTGGGTTTAAAAGGGTTCATACTTTGTTTCTCTTCCTCTAACATATTTGCTCACAGTTCTCCAATTGTAGTGTGTGCCATGGACCTAATGCTACCTACTTTTTCCTTCTTGCTCTCTATCATCCTTAGTGTTAACGTTAGAAATCCGAGGGGACTCTAGTTAGCATCAAAGAGAGAGATAGAGAGAGAGAGAAAGAGTTGACACGAGATGTATAGTGGTTCGCCTCCGCATGAACGGGAGACTACGTCCACTTGAATGTGTACTAGTGTGTCGAGCCTTGCGGCCCAACAAGATTACAAGAGATGTAATGGAATGAATGGTGTTTAAGTGGGAGGAGAGTTCCTTTTATAAGTGAAGGAAGCCATCTCCTTTACATTGTTTTCGATGTGGGACAAGTAAACAACTATTCTAGTATAGAAATGCATATTGTGGAGGCAACTTGGCAAGGCCGGAAAGGTGGCTTCCCGGCGACGGATTTGCGACTTCCGGATACCGTAGCGTAGCTTGAACATAGGGCTACAAGATGCAAGTAGAGGTTGGGCCTCACCATGGCTTGTGGGTGTCCCAAAGAGGGTGTTACTTATGCTTGGTGAGATAGCAAATACTCCATATTGTTGGAGGTATGTACAAGTCCCCGAAGTCCCCAAGTAAGAGGAGCTTCTTGGTTGGGGAGTTATACACATGATGTCACCAAGCATAAGTAACCGGGCGGTACGGAGCCCCTACAAGTCCCCGAACTCCGTAAGCAAGAAGGGACTCGTTTAATCCTACACAATAAGACAAAAACGCGCATATGTAGAATGCTTGTTGTATTGGTTACCGTTCGTATTAATGGAATGCGAAAAGAATTCGATTTGTAGCGAGCAACAAATGGTAGAAGAATTCAATATTCCATTAATGTGTATGAACATGTAAAATATTGGTAGTTGTATATGTGGATCTTATGACCATATAACACGCACAATAGATAGTGGCAAGTGTAATGGGTGTCCAAAGTAATTTTGTGGGAGTAGTCCCCGTGACATAGAACGAAGCGTTTGTGAACTTGAGGCTTAAGTAAAACATGTTGGACATGATCGAGCAAGTTGGGTTGTTCGAGCAAGTTGGGTGTAGTTGAGTGTGTAGGCGTTGTGCGAGCATGCGAGGCGAGGCCCAAGCGCAAGTCGTGGCCATACTCGATACCCAAGCGAGTCGTAACCCGAGCAAGTCATTTATCCGAGCATGTTTTAGTAAGTCGTAAGTGTCACAAGCTTCTAGATGAGTGTCACATATTTATTTAATTGAGTTGCAATTAAGATAGGAGCATGGCATGTGTGTATAGCACGTACTTGTAGTAAAGTTGCTAATAACATTTTGCATTTTTGTAGATATGCTAAAGGATCATTGAGATCGGTATGTGAAGCATGGTATATCTAGTATGTGAGATCTAGAAAGTGTTGCCAAATCTACGAAATGTTGTAGGCATGGTTAAGGGTGATGGAGACATGTATAGTCATGGCAAAGGCTCTAATTGCAAGAGCGTAAGAGATAATATATAGTTACTTATCTTATGCTGATTTGGAGCGAGTTGGAGTTATTCGAGCATGACGCTCCATTGCTCCGGCAAAGTACCTTAGTCGAAAGGTGATGATTTCGCGAATTGGAAATGTGATCGGTGATTATGTCTCCTTGAAACAAACTAGGTGATTAGTTCATGAGTTTGTAAAATCAACATTAATAGCTTATATATGTACTTTGATAAAATTGTAAGCAAAGTGTATAAGCAAATGTAATGTTTGAAGACAAAATGACATATTTGATTGTGTTGCATGAATATGAATTTCAAAGTGACAATGAAATGTTAAAGAAACATTTTGAATAAGTCATCGTGTAAGCACTAGGCCCTGGAGCTTATATAGATATTGAGCTGGACTAGATTGGGTTTGGACAAAGATTATTGCTATTCTTACTGTCAGCATGTGCAATTTTAATGCCAAGAAGCATATATGAAGCATATTATATGTCCATGTTGGTTGTTGATAAATTTTATTTAATCAAGAACTGAGCATGTTATACATGCATGGCAAAACAGCATAGAGTCATGGTGCATGTTACGTAGCCACTCACATAAGACTTGTGCATGCCCTACCTATGTATGTACAAAGCAATTACGTATGTGTGATGAACGTGTACATATGAATTAAGATAGTTCAATTGGATGCATGTGCCAATTAATGCATAAGCATGTGACCATGTGAGGGTCTGCCGACAGCTTTCTGATTGTTAAGTCAAAATAATTGCTATATCCATGAGGTGTCGCACTGAGGGCTCATGTGCATGGCATAGAGTTAATGTGTTGGACACGTGCAGTAAGACTACGTACAAAGAGCATGTATGTGTGCATGGGCCACACATGTATAAGCATGTGCAAGTGACAGAGAGCGTGCTAGGCCATTAATTTATATAAGTAGGCATTGAGCTATTTCAAGAAGACGAGCGGGAATTCTGAGAACTTAGCTTTTAGTGATTTGACGAGAGAGATGAGCGTGGTCTGCAAGACTTGAATGAGAGAGATGAGTTGATGAGAGTCCAGCATCGTGCAAGTTAAACGTCAGACTTGTGCCTCGAAAGCCAAGCTTGGAGCGAAGAGATGATTTGAAAGTTGCTCCAAATTGATTTGCCAAAGTTATTAGCGTTCGATGTGTGCCACTAGGTGCCGATGATGGAGCTGCCATGGGTGCCTAGAGTAGTTTTCTGGGTGACCAGCAGATTGAAGTTCCGTAAAAAAAAATTGAAGCACCGCTAGGTCCGCTGGGGATTGAAGCTCCGCTGGGACTGCTAGAGACTGAAGTTGATGCTCCGCTGATGCCCGGGCTAGCGGTGTACAGTTCAGCGGATGATGGTTAGCGGTGGGTGTCCGTCAGTTGGGTTTGCCGCTAGTGGAGGCTGGTGCTCAGCGGAGAAGCTTCTAGCTAGCGGTATTGTGGCTCCTAGCGGAGTTTTGGGATCAGGGGAGCTTGGACATCAAGGGTACCTGGCCGGCGGAGCCCTGGGTCATCAGCGGTAACCTTGATGTTCCCTCAAGATTTCGTGGGCGGTGGTACCTAGCTTGAGGTTGATTGATTGGTTGTTCAGTTGATGCTTGCTGAAAGCTGCATGGGTAATGACTGAGCTTCATGGGTTGAGCGGTGGCTCGTTTAGCGGAGGAAGCTCGCTCTAGAGGTGGTGGAGTGCTGTCTGGCGGTTGGAGCTAGTGGTGCCAGAGGAGTTTGGCGGAACTGCAGAAGTCCGGTGGAGACGCAAGATGGCTAGCGGAGATGGTCTTGGTGTCCGGCGGAAGCTGGAGCTTGGTGGCGAACATTCTAGGTCAACGGAGGATCTGGGTCAGCGGAGGATCCGGGTCAGCCGAGGCAGCGACAGTTTGGGTCGGTGGAGTTGGGCGGGGGAATTGCCGCTGCTAGTGTTGGTCGGTGCCGGTAGGTAAGCTCGGCGGATAACGCCTCGCGGTTGAAAGTCAACGGAGGCATGGTCAGCGGCGGGAGAAGTTGGGCGGAGCGGGGCTCGCTGGGTCTTGAGAGAGCTGCTGCCGGCGGCCTGATGCAACGAAGAAGAAAGAGGGTGGCCAAAGCAGATCTCTGGGTGTCCAGAGAGAATTGGCGCCCAAATTTTTTTTTTTTTGATGTCAGCGTTGACCAAGCCTTGATGGGCGTTGACCGACCCCGCCGGGCGTTGACCAAGCACTGACCGGCCCATATGTTGGTGTTCTGAGTAGTTTCTGCAAATTTTGACCACTCCTTGGGCGTTGACCACGTGTTGACCGCCGTTGACCAGCCATGTTGGGCGTTGACTGGCCCCGATGGCACAAGTTACCGCTAAGATAACTCAAAGAAAGAAATTATTTTGAGCTCGGTTAATATGACTTAACTCAATGGTAAGTGACGAAGCCTTTGTGTGTCGGCTTCCCACAGACGGCGCCAATTGTTAACGTTAGAAATCCGAGGGGACTCTAGTTAGCATCAAAGAGAGAGATAGAGAGAGAGAGAGAGAGAGTTGACACGAGATGTATAGTGGTTCGCCTCCGCATGAGCGGGAGACTACGTCCACTTGAATGTGTACTAGTGTGTCGAGCCTTGCGGCCCAACAAGATTACAAGAGATATAATGGAATGAATGGTGTTTAAGTGGGAGGAGAGTTCCTTTTATAAGTGAAGGAAGCCATCTCTTTTACATTGTTTTCGATGTGGGACAAGTAAACAACTATTCTAGTATAGAAATGCATATTGTGGAGGCAACTTGGCAAGGCCGGAAAGGTGGCTTCCCGGCGACGGATTTGCGACTTCCGGATACCGTAGCGTAGCTTGAACATAGGGCTACAAGATGCAAGTAGCGGTTGGGCCTCACCATGGCTTGTGGGTGTCCCAAAGAGGGTGTTACTTATGCTTGGTGAGATAGCAAATACTCCATATTGTTGGAGGTATGTACACTTAGGTTAATTATTTCACTTTTGCCCTGAGCTACTCCAATCTCTCATTTTTTCAATGACTTCATTTTCATCTATACTGTTATATAACCTATAGTACTATAAATTTGGATTAATTTCAGTTTACCCCCCCTGAGGTTTTGGGGTGTCATCATTTCACCCCCTCAACTCTCAATTTCACTTTTTTACCCCCTGAACTTTCTAATTTTTGTCTTCCGTGCCCCTCGTCTCATTTTCCGTCAAAATTGGACATTAAGTTCGATAATGGGGCCCACTTTGAGGGCTAAAATGGTCATTTCATGACAAAAAAAAAACAAAAAAGCAAAACAAAAAACCCTTTCTCTTTCACGTTCGAGGGTTTCTCTCTCTTAACCAATCCCTCTCTCTCTCTCTCTCCCCCTCCTCCTTCTTCCTCCTTCGCGGCCAAGAACCTCATCCGCCCACAATTCAACCCTAGTCACTGCCACAATAGCCCTCAAGGTCCCCAAACAAACCATTTACCAATCTCAGCATACACAAACAAACCATTTACTTATTCACATCTTTAACCAATTCACTGGAATAACAACAATCTAATTCACCAATCTCAGCAAGGTTCCGATTCACAGCGAGCACACAACATAGCAACCAATTTCAGTCCAAAATGGCGATACCCATAACAGATTCCTCACAATTCCAACTCCCTCAAAATTAAACTCAACTCACACAAAACCAGGATAATCTGATTTCAACCAAACCAACCAACTCAGTTCATTAACAATGTAACAACAGTCGAAATTCACCAAAACCAGATGTAACTCAACTCACCTTATTTCGATCTCGAAACCAAACGTTTTCCAGAAACTTGAATGACGATGAACTGAGGATTCAACAACACCCACCTAGAAATTTCCAGACTTTAGCTCTCAATCGAACTTAGGCCTCGTCTAGAGAAGCAGTCGAACCAGAAACCAAGCCCAGAAAGGCCGGGTAAGTCGCCGGCGTCAGTGACGGCGTCGAAGCCGAGAGGAACCCAGAAACGAAATTGTCAAAACTCGATCAAATTCAAAATCTAATTGTACAGGCTTGTAGAGTATGACGAGGAGATGAGATTTCATACCAAATGCAGCCCAGAAGGTGGCCGGAGTCGCCGGAACTCGTGGAAATCACCGGAGAAGTCTCGGAGCTTCCAGTCGTCGATTCTCCGTTCACCGTCGATGCATGTACGATCCGAGACCGTAGGGAAGTAGGCTATGGTGAGACAAGGCTATTCCCGGTGGTCCGCCTCAGAGAGGTGGCCGGAGGACAGCGTTCTGGTCGGAGTTCTTCCTCGGGTCGTCGACGCGATTTTGGATCAGAAGCTTTGAGCTTCTCTCGCGTCTTCTAGATCGACCACACTTTCAGTCAGAGGTGGCCGGACGGTGGAGAACCACTGGGTCACCGTCGCTGGTCGAGGCTAGGGTGCAGGAGAGAGAGAGAGGAGAAATGGTTGGTCGAGGCTACGGAGAAGAAGAGAGAGAGTGAGAGAGAAATGGTTTTAGGGAGAAAGTCGAATCTCTTTTCTTTCCTTTTTTTTTTTGAGTCATAAAATGACCATTTGAGCCTTCGAAATGGGCCATATTATCGGATTTAACGTCCAATTTGGACGGAAAATGAGACGAAGGGCACAGAAGACAAAAATTAGAAAGTTCAGGGGGTAAAAAAGTGAAATTGAGAGTTGGGGGGGGGGGGTGAAACGATGACACCCCCAAACTTCAGGGGGGTAAACTGAAATTAATCCTATAAATTTTAGGGGGACAATTAGCTCAATAGGTGGAAATCCACTTGAAGACACTCATCAATTGTGATTCATTGTTCTAGTGCTGATTTGGAGGTAAGAGAATGAGACAACTTGTTTTGGTGAGCATAGTTTGTTGCTTTTGGATTTTACTTGATTAGTTGAAAATTTTTGAATTAGGTAGAAGAAGGTGCAAAAATCAATCAGTTGAAATGCTCAGGATGTTTGAGCTAATAACTCTTGCTGCCAGGTATGCACTTAAGTGCTGTATAACCAACAGGAAAAATCCTCTTATTTAAACCATCTTTTCTTTTGACTATCCATTTTTTAATTTATTTTTATAGGAAGAATTAAATAAATGCTGTCATTGTTATCAAAATTTGATATAACATTGAACTAGTCATCTACCATATAGTAAACTTCACATGGGGATAATGTAGATGTGAGTTTTGATGAGCTTTTGGTTATTATTTGCAGGTTCTGGATTTAGTAATGTGTTGATACTTAATTGGTTCATATTGTTGCTTAGAGCATATTCTCATTAGTGAAGGTAGTTGAGTGGCAGTCATGTTTTTTCTTGCTAGACTAAAAAGAAAATTCTCTCTCTCTCTCTCTCTCTCTCAAGTGTACTATTTTACCTTTATTAGAAGTGCTTATGTTGTTTATGTGGACTCCACTTATGTAGGTAGCCACAGATAACGGATAATAAGTTGGATTGATGGCACAGGACAGCTATCAACTTTCATGAATGGGCAATTTTAATTTTCAGAATGCATGCATACCAATTGTAACAGGGGACTACTAATATGTGTTAACTCAAATTGCAAGCTACAACAAAAGCACACCAAAATGTGTGGTTGAGCTGCACAAAAAAAACACAAAAACCAATTAGAAGTCTATTGTCCTTTTGGCGTTGGTACAACAAAAAATTGTAGTCTAAATGGCAAAAACAACAGAAGTTAGATGAAAATGTTGGTTAAAGCGCATAACAACAACAAATAAGTGTGATTGGACTTAACCAAAGACAATAAAAAAGACCTACAATTTGTGGTCTCTTTTACATTCAGACCACAAATATTTGTTGTGTTAATAACCTCAAACGACAGAAATCTGTCTTGCAGATATGTTTCACACAATAGGATTTATATTAGAATGTAGTTGTGTTATTGCTTTTAAAGATACAGATCACATAGGTCCTGAAATGCAAAACTCATCAGAAGGCACAAGACTTTTATTTGTTTTTATTGTCTGATACCCCCAAGACATGACACCATACTAGACGACAGATTTTGGTTCCTTCAGACGACAGAACAGTTATGTCGTCTGATGGACTTTTTGGCATAGTGTATTATGGGATTGACTAGGTTGGAAACCCAATCAAAATCATAGCCTTGGTGAAGGATCAGTTTGTGCTGAACATTACTTTGCAGCCCTCGTCCAAACCTCATACCGTTCGTGTGAGGGAAACACTAGTTACGTACTACTCAAACCGTACCTATTCGGTAGTTTGTTCGCCAAACTGCAGCACCACCTCGTCTTCCTGACCTAGAATATGTGAGAAGAACGAAAGTGGAGGAGATGATCAGGGTGGCTACTCAAAGGCCTGACCTCAATGAGGTCTATTAGGGGCTTTTCCCTCCCCATATTATGCTAGCACCTTATCCTAAGGGATACAAGAATATCATATTCTCTACCTTCTCAAGGGAGGATACTGAGAGTGCCGCAACTCATCTGGCCAGGTTTAGGGTTCAGTGCGGCCAGTCCCAGAATGATGACAGCCTGAAGTGCAAGATCTTTGGCACTTCTCTTTCAGGGGCTACTTTTACTTAGTTCTCCAAGCTGAAGGCGGGAACAGTACCTGACTGGCCTGCAATGGAGAAACTCTTTAGGGAAACCTTTGGAGCCATAGAGCCTGAGGTCGACCTAGCGTCGCTGGCCTAGATGGCTCGCAGCCCACCGAATCAGCTATGGCTTATCTCCAGCGCTTCCAGATCCAGAAAGCGAAGTTGAAATTGGTGCTGCCAGAGAAAGAATTGGTTAAGTTGGCGATCAAGGGCTTGGAGCCACGCCAGCGTAAGAAGCAGCCTGGCAGCTTGTTCTAATCTATGGGAGAGTTGATCACAGAGGTGGGTAGCTTTGAGCACCTTCTCAAAGAAATCGATGCAAGGAAGAATGCCTCTAAGGGGATGTATGTTTTAGGGAAACACAGGACAGTGGCGGCTATGAGCTATCAGCCAATCACATATGATCCTTATTATCAAGGGGAAGAGGTAATCCCAGAAGAGGAGGATGAGAGTTGACTGGGAATAAGAACACTGCGCTCAAGCAATTGAAACTCAACAAGGAGCCTGTCAAGCTCAAGTCAACGGCGTTCACTAAGCTAGAATTCGCGACTTACACATATGATGCTAATAAAACGTGTGAGATATTGGATGAGATGATAACCGCAAAGATTGACTTTGGACCCTTCCCCTGACCGGACCAGCTGAAGGGTAAGAAATATTGCAAGTTCCATAATCTGTGGAACCACAATACCGCTAAATGTGTTAAACTGAAGGATCAGATCCAGGTCTGGTAATGGGAGCCTACAAGTGGAATCGCCAACGACCGTAGCAGCCTTGGGTGACCTAAACCCTTTCCCTGACACTTGAGTCAACATGGTGGATGTGGCCTGGAAAAAGAAGGGTCAGCGAAGACAAACTCTTAACCTCACCACTAAGGGGCAGAAGGAAGAGGACAAGGAGCAGCCTGTTAAGAAGAAGTCCAAGCCTATCAAAGAGGCTTCACCTGTTGTTCTCTGCTCGTGATGCAAAGAAGAGTATGGCATCCAAGGGTCGCATGAAGGGGTCGAGCATACTTTTCGCTTTGGCTGTCCCACCAATAAAGTTGAGCTCGCCTTCTAGAAACTTCCAGTCTTTTAGCCCTAAAGAGAAGAGCATATCAAGAGAGTCTTCCTCCCCGAAAGACTCTAATTTGTTCAAGAAGTTGAGAGCTGTAGAGGAAGAAAAGAAGACGGAGACTCTAGATAAAGGCGGTCAGAAGGATATCCTGACTAAGCCAGATATTCCACCAGCTTCAACCTCCATCATCAAGGAGGGGCAGTGGTATACGAGGGAGCAGGGCAAGGCTGTGGAAATCAGCCCTTCAAAGAAAAGAAAGCTCTAGCGTAGTTTTGGAGAAGCAAAGCGAACATTGGAAGCTCTAGACCAAGGTCTGATCAAACCTTCTCAGCTGACCAAATGCCCAGAGCAATATCTCAGGCAGATGGAGGTGCTAGCCGCCAAACCCCTTGTCATGCCCAAAATTTTTTAGAGACACTCTACAGCTGCACCTGGGGTCCCTAAACCCAGCGTTTTCTGTAGGATCTCTGAGGAGAATAAGAATACCCCTCCCCCAGCTGTAAAGAAGGAGGCCTCGCCAACGAGGAGACCTAGCGTCAGGCGTAAACTATTTCGTGAAGAGCTAGACTCCAAACCCTCAGTCTTTAAGAGACTGGGGGGCAAAGGAAATGGTACTGAGAGCCTACAATGGAGGCCCAAGAAAATTCAAAGTATAGTGGTTCGTGCTTCAGAAGACGCTCCAGCAGTGGAGTAGAGGCATGACCCACCGCGACAGGCGCCTACCCCTACAGTTCTCGAACAAGACCTCACCGCGGATCCCATGGAGTTGAAATCGCTGGTCGCTTATGTCGCCAAGAAGTTCAACGAAGAGCCTGAATTGAACATCCCAGCGGATGAACCAAAGTTAGACCTGGGCGATGACATGGAAGAAGAAGAAGTGGTGGACACCACATGCAGCATGGTGTACGTTCTACCAGCGAAATACGCTCTGCCAGTCGCGGCTCAAGAATGCAAGGCAGTAGAAACTGAGGAATCAGGTGAGCAGGCGCTTGAAATCACCTCAGCAGCTTCAACACCAGTGGAAGAAGCTGTGTTCCTGGAAACCGAGGATGCCAACAGTAGGGGCTTCTTCATGAGCTTCACTAGGCCAACACCGGCCATGGTGCAGCACATGAAGCTTGTGTACATCACAACTAAAGTTAATGGTGTCAAGGTCAGCAAGATCATGGTAGATACCGGGGCAGCGGTCAATGTCATTACTACGAGAACCATGCACTTGTTGGCAAGATGCGAGTCTGTATAGATTACAGAGACCTCTACAATGCTACTCCTAAAGATGTTTACCCTATGCCGATTGCGGACATGTTTTTAGACCCAGTAGCTGGCCATGAACTTTTGTCCTTCATGGATGGGACAGCAGGCTATCATCAGATCTTAGTCACGGAGGAGGACAGGCACAAAACTGCTTTTCGTTGTTCTGGCTTCGCGGGAGTGTTTGAATACGTGGTCATACCCTTTGGCTTGAAGAATGCAGGGGCCATGTACTAGCGAGCCATGAACCTAATCTTCCATGACATTCTGGGGAAGATTTTAGAGATTTACATCGATGATGTGGTCGTCAAGTCCAAGAAGCGGGGACACCACATCACAGACCTAAAAAAGGTCTTTGAACGTATGCACTTGCACAAATTAAAGATGAATCCAACGAAGTGCGTCTTTGGCTTTCAAGCAGGCGACTACTTAGGGTTGATTGTACATCAGAGAGGCATTGAGGTACCTGCAGATAAAGCTAACTCAATGATCAATGCATTTCCCTCGCGAACAAAGAAGGAGCTACAGAGGCTATTGGGCAAGATCAACTTCTTACGCCGGTTTATATCCAACTCTGCCGACAAGATCCAGCCTTTCTCCTCGCTGCTCAAGCTTCAAGGGCAGAAATAGTTTGTTTGGGAACCTATGTATCAAGAGGCTTTTGACAGAATCAAGGCCTATCTCACCAGCCCACCAGTCCTTGTGCCTCTAATACCAGGTTTCCCACTCAAGTTGTATATCTTGGCCGCAGAGGCCTCTATCGGCAGTCTTTTAGCCCAAGATGATGAAGAAAGGGTAGAGCATGCTATTTCCTACCTTAGCAGAAAATTAACAGACTGCAAAACCAGGTACACCCCAATGGAGAAGCTCTGTTTGACGCTATATTTATCTATATGTAAGCTACGCCACTACATGCTGTCCTTTAACACATGCATTATAGCTCAGACGGACCTGGTCAAATATATGCTTTCCCGGTCTATACTCAGAGGCTGGATTGGCAAATGGGTGCTAGCTCTTTCACAGTTTTCTTTACAGTATGTTCCCCAAAAAGCTGTTAAGGGCCAGACCATTGCAGATTTTCTTGCACATCACCTTATGTTGGAAGTACCAGAAGTCCGAGACTTGGAGGTTGCAGCAGGTTCGATAGACAGACCTGATTTGGCCTGTTTGCCTGAGTACACTCAATTATACCAGGCAACTGTCTCACTGCAGCCTTGGGTTTTGTACTTTGACGGTTCCAGAACAGAGACAATGGCAGGTGCCGGCATTGTTCTGGAAAATCCAGCTGGGGATGCTTCTCATATTCCTTCTAATTGGAGTTCCAGTGCACGAACAACCAAGCTAAATACGAAGCTCTTATTATAAGCTTGGAAGTGTTGCTGGAATTAGAAGTTAGGGATGTGCAAGTCCTTGGGACTCAATTCTTGTCATCAATTAGTTGCGCGAGAAGTTCAAGTGTACAAGTTTCTTGCTTTCTCCTTACTTAGACAGAGCACTTGAACTGCTTGCCCAGTTTGTTGATGTAGACCTGGAGTACATCCCCTGCCAATGCAACTTTGCTGCGAACGAACTTGCTCAGGTCGCCACAGGAGGTACTCTAAAGGACGGGGTATTCGAACGGATCTTAAAGGTTGAAAGGCGAACCTTACCCTCTTGGATTGCCAGAGCTGACCCTCCAGACAAACCAATAGTGGCAGTGTTAGATCCTATCAACGTGGACTAGCTTGTTCCTTTGATAGAATACCTCAAGCACTCAGACCAACCAACTGACAAGAAGACTCACTACCTCGCACTTAATTATTTTCTCAGGAACAATGAGTTGTGCAGGCGAGGCGAGGATTCAGATGTGTTTATGGTACAGAAGCAAAACGCATGATGAGAGAGGTGCATGCCGGTGTGTGTGGGGCGCATCAGGCCGGTCCTAAGATGCGGTGGCTGATCAGAAGACATGGCTATTACTGGCCAAGTATTGTGAAGGACTGCATAGTGTTCGCAAAGGGTTGTCTGGATTGCCAAGAGCATGGACCTGTCCAACACGTCCCAAACATCCCCATGCACCCTATCATAAAGCCCTAGCCTGCAAGAGGCTGGGCATTGGACTTGATGGGAATGATTCACCCACATTCATCTCTCCAACACAAGTTCATCATTGTAGCCACCGATTTCTTTACGAAATGGGTTGAGGCTGAACCTTTGAAGGAAGCTTCCGCTGCCAAGATAAGACAATTTATTTTCCACAATATTGTTTGTAGGTTTGGCATTCCGGAGGTCTTGGTCTCAGACAGGGGGTCAGCTTTTATGGCTAGTGAAGTAGAAAAACTTATGAACGATCTAGGCATCCAGTTCATACATTCTACCCCCTACTATGCCCAATCTAATGGTCAAGCTGAGGCCAGTAATAAGATTATTATTACTCTCCTGAAGAAGATGCTCGCGGAAAACCCTCGCAAGTGGTACAAGATGCTCTATGAGACCCTTTGGGCTTATCGCACATCAAAGTGCAATCCTACTGCCATGATCCTTTATGCTCTCATGTTTGGCCATAATGCAGTTCTGCCTTTGGAAATCAATGTACACTCTTTACACGTGCAGGAGCAGCACTAACTCATCGGTGAAGACTATGTCCAGGCCATGTGGTAGGAGCATGAGGACCTTAGCGAGCAGCGCTTGCAGACATTGGATAACTTAGTTATGGAAAAGCAGAGAGTGGCTCGCGCCTATGACAAGTGCACATGCAGTCGCAACTACAAAGAGGGGGAATTGGTTTGGAAAGCTGTCCTCCCACTTAGAGAGAAGCTGGAAGGTGGACCCCCAAGTGGGAATGCCCTTATGTTATTCACAAGATATTGAAAAAATGTGCTTTTCATCTTAAGAACTTAGATGGCGCAGTTCATCGCAATCCCATAAATGGCAAATACTTGAAAAAGTATTATCCCAGTGTTTGGGAATTCGAGGATGTTATTGTGGTCTAAGAGCAACTCCAACAGCTTCCCTACAATTTTTGTATAATAGGAAAGCAAACGTTAAAGCTTTAGCATATTTTTCTTCTCCAACTCCAACAAATTCCCTATTTTACAGCAATCTCTAAAATCTCCGTATTCTTTCTTAAATTTTTAGAGATTATGGAGATTTTAGAGATTGCTGTAAATATAGGGAATTTGGTTTTCTCTTTCCTCACTTTCCTTAAAATATGGATAGTTATAGGGAATCTGTTGGAGCAAAAGAGGCTCATTTTTCCCTAAAGTGGAGAAAAATCAAAATATGGGGAAGCTGTTGGAGTTGCTCTAAAAGAGAAAAGTGGCTTACTTCGCGAAGAAGGCCAAATCTTAATATGTGGCTAGCTATAGTGGGCCAAACCTTGTAATCAACAAGAATAGTAGCCTGATTTAAGGGCTAGAAAATAAAGAATTCATTGTTACATTGCATTCAATTTATTTATTTGACTAAAGTGTTGAATAAATTGAAAGGGCCTACGCCTGAGGCCTTATACTCAAAATTAAATTCAGAAAATCCATGTGGAAACAAAATTGGATTGTATTCATAAAATAGCTTTGCAGCCAAGGGCAATACAATTCGCAAATATTACAAGGCTAGAAAATGGCTAAAATACAAACACTTGGGTCTTCTGAATTTTCAAGAGGAGGCAGCGAATGAACGAAACATCGGCTTCAGCCTCTGCACCCTCTTGAACCTTGGCAGCTGCTATCGTCTGTAGGCGTGAAGTGTGGGAACGGCCATGCCTAAAGCCACTCCCATTCCTTCCTGCAGTCCATTCTTGAAAGCACTCCTTTGCCGAGATTCTGCTGAGGAATGACTTCAGAAGATCGCAGCCGCCAAGTTGCCCTTCCATCAAGGGGACAAAATGAAAGTTCGATTCCCAAAAGAATGGCCCCGAAGAAAAGCGGGCAACCCTTGGGGGTCTCCCACGTTTCTTCGGGTTGCTCAGCATGAGGGATCCTCAAGGGAATCTGCACCCAGGAAAGGATTCTCCATGCGTGAGCACCTGATGTTCTTTGGCATCTGGAAAAGTCAGATACATTCCATCCAGACTTTCGTAAGTCGAAGACATAAGTTGCCTGAGATTAAGCCATAAGGCCTACCTTATGCTTGAGATTTCACCATAAGGCCTAAGATCTAGAGGCTGAGGGTGATCTCGTGAGGAGAAGATTTCTGGAGAAGGAGAAAGAGAAGCAAGGCCTAGAATGCCATTTCTGGGTTAGGTTTACTCTGATCTTCTCACCCCAAAGCACACCTATTTATAGGGCCAGTGCGAGTGGCCTCAGCCCTTGGATGAGCAGTTGAGAAATCGTGATCAATGCCATCAATGAGATTAAATGCCATAATATCATAAATGAAAGCAGATTAAAGACGCGTGGAAGACTGAACGATTTTCAATAAGGTAACCGCTTAAGTTAGAAATTATCGTTTTCAAAACAGTTGAATTTGCAGTTATTGCAAAAATTTTAATTCCATAATAACTGTAAGGACAAAAAAATGATTTTTGGGCTAGCAAGTGGACCAAAAAGATAAAGGAAATAGATATAATATTAATGGGCTAATTGAGTTCAGACTACAAAAGGGGCCCAATTCCTATGGGTCTAAAGTTCCCTTGCTGCGTAACTTAGCCGCAAGCAGAGATCGTCCACGCGATAGGAGGCTGAATAGATGGCAGCTTGGGCTTGGTGGACTTGCTCTTAGGCTTGGGCCAGGTTCTGTCTCAGCGCCTTAGAGTTTGCCAAGGGTTCCTCCAATTGGGCTTCCTCATGCGCAATCCTGGCCTTTACATGAGTTAAGCTGGCCTGTAGTGCTTGGATATGAGATTCGAGGTTTGCCCCCTTAAGTTCTACCTCTTACAGGCGAGAGGCCCTTATATCTAGCGAGCTGCGCAATTCGTCCATTTGGTGAGCAAGACCCTGATGCTGAAGTTTGACATCCCTGGCCTGTGCAGCAGCAGCAGCTCGTTGCTCACGGAGGCTAGGAAGGTTCCCTAGCATATACTCAATAGATTGGAGCTCAGTCGCGCTGGCAGCAGCGTCCCAGCGAAGCACCAAAAAGGCCTCCCAAGCGCGAGGAAAGACTCCGGGCTCTAGTAACTTATGGCCTAAGAGTTTGTGAAGCATTTCCTTGGCTTTTTCAGCAGCACCGAGAGGCACCACTTCAAGGACTTGAGCCAGTCTTTCTAGCCTAGAAGGCCCAGCAGGAGGGGCCTGGGGTTGAACAGCTAGCTCAATGACTAGAACCACCGGAGGTTGAGCAGGAACTACCTTTTTGACCACTTGTTAATGACCAGCTTCAGACTCAGCCTCGTATGCCTGGGGGCAAGGGGGGCATGATTACTATTGACCTCATCTACTAAGACCTAGTCAGAAGGACCTTCGCCAGCAACTTCCTCAGCATGAATGCCCAGCTTTTCAGTGCGAGCAGGACTCTGGCCCTAAAAGCAATAAATATTAGAACATAATCAAGGAAAAAAAGGGGAAACCAGGCGAATTGAGAAGAGGTCTTGGGTAGTCAGGTCAAGGCTGAGAGTGGGATCTTGACTAAGCAGAGGTCACGGTGGTGAAAACTCATAGGTCCGAACGGGCAGGTACTGAGCGAGACGTTGAGACTATCTGGTACGAGTTTAGACTTAGCCACCTGCAACAGAGCCTTGGCGGTAATTAATGATGACAATCCCGGAGAGTTTGCAGGTGAGGCTAGGCTTGAATAGGTCTACCAGTGAGGCCAAGGAATCCATAGGCGAGAGGTGAACGAGTACCCATAACCTCATGGGCAAGGTGAACGAGTAGGTGTCTCCGAGACTTGGACGGCTACGGGTCTACATGCATGTGGACCTTGACGTACTGCTAAGCGGGTAGTGATGTGTTGCATGGCAGCGGGTTAAAGAGAGCAGTAAGCGAGAAGAGTATGGTCCCGGGAGGGTTTGAGTTCATGGGTGTCCAAATAAGATTTGGCCAGTAAGGAGTTGAGGGTGCGGGGTGTGCGCGTACCTGCTAACTCATGAAAGTCCTGGAGAAGAGTGAGGCTTGGGGAGTGGGACTGAGGGTATGGGGATGTGCGCGTATCCGCTGACTCATGTACCCGCTGGCTCGGACCCAAGGTCGAAGGTTCATACCCTCCTCCTAGGGACCCTCAAATTAGCGCCAATGTTTCTGTGTGAGAATACGGGAACTAAGTATGAAGCATAAGGGGGAGAGAGAGTGACACGAGCATGTATAGTGGTTCACCTTGCCCATGAGGCAAGGCTACGTTCACTTAGATATTTCACTATGAGTGAGGCTAAGTATCCTTTGTAATATACAAGTGTGGGGATCATGGATCCCATACCATTCTAAGAAAGCGAGGACTTCCCTTTATAGCTAAAGGAAGTCCCATTCTATTTTACATTTCCGATGTGGGACAAAATGCACATATTGCTTCTCTTGAAGTCTTTTGGAGAGTATGGGAGACTGGCCTCATGGCAAGATATCGTCCGACCTCCACCATGACGAGGTAGCTAGGGTGTCGGTCTACCAGATGCATATCATAGGCGGGACCTACCATGTCACGAGGACCACGTTCGAGGTCGTTGCTTATGCTTGGCGGTATGTGGTATAAGTGGTATCAACAGTTGGGTCAGATCGACTTCTCTTCCGGGCTTGGATTGCAGCGGCCTGAAGGGAACGGAGTTAGAACATGGAACCAAGGGTTTTAAATCCAATAGTTCGCGAACAGCGTGAAATTTTACCTCAGCAGGATCTTCGTCGTCGGAAGACTCCTTGAAAGCGGGCTCTTTCTCTATGGCCTTTTGCTTTGCGGCTTGGCCAATGGCCGCGGTTGAAGGACTTTCTTATCTGCCACCAATTGGTGGCGGCGCACCTCTACTCCTAGTGTTGATTTGCTGCAGATAACATCAGATAAGAACCAAATTGGAAAGAAGGAAACACATCGAGATGACAAAATGAGTAAGGGAACTTACCACTGGGCGAGACTCGTGAATTACCACCCCAGCCTGTGAAGGGCGAGCTCCGCGCACAGGGAACTGAGCAAGTACCAGTTAGTCAGCTTCGCAGAGGTAGCCCAAAGAGTGAAAGATCAGGGCAAATATTTTGTTATCAGGAAGGTCCCAACAATTAACGGAAACCTTCATCCACCACGTTGGATAGTCCTCATGAACCCCATCGACGGGGTATAGGTCATCAGCCCGAGAAGGCAGGGCTAGTGCACTTTGGGGCGGACTAGTGCCTGCCCTTGTACCGATCATCCTCCATGAGGTATAGCAATTGATCGAGTTGTATAGGGGGAAAGGTATCAGTTTTGCTAACCCAAGTTGGTGAGCAAAGTGGTTGGGAGCATAAAGCTCTTAACTCAATTCATCTGCCACTAGCCTTATGTCAAAACAAGATATGGAGCGGCGAATGGCTATGAGGCCTCTCTCGCTATGATTTTGGCTGTGGGAAAGGAATCCATTTTGCAATGGAGGTGGAAATTTCCTATTTAGTACCAGGCCTAAGTCTGGCATCTCATGCAAAAGGTACAGATAAGATAAGCACTAAGAATGTGGTGGGGATGTGTACCTTTCATCCCAGCAGAGCTATCTCCCCAAAATAGAGTTGTTGGGAGGAACAGGAGGAATGTCTGGTCTACGAAAATGGGGAAAATAGATTTGCAGCCAGAAATCTAAAATCCAAAGGGGGCCAGAAATGCCAGTCTCGAAAGGATGCATGGTGGCTTGATAAAGCGAACCCAGAACAAGTTGCCTAAGGCCGACACGACAACCATTGTAAAGGGTGGTGGCTAAAGAAGTCCAAGTGCCAGTGGACTTATTTACAGAAGTGCAGAAAATGAACTTACAAAGCCAGAACTCGAGAAAGGTGATGCCTCCGGTCTCATCACGCTGGTCGCGATAAAGATTTCGCCAATTCGGGTAGGACCTGCTGTAGGAATTTCGAGCGCCTTGGTGCATGCACGTAGGGCTCGTAGTAATGGGTAGTGCACGTAGGATGTCCAGCAACGTGCTCACCATCTGCCCAAATCAGAAATCAAAGGTGTTGCTGGAGGTGTTCCAGAGGCAGAAGGCGGCAGCCAAAGGGGCAAGATTAACGCCGGAGGGAAGATTGAAACTCAAATCAATGACATCAGTAATGCCTATAGTGTTCTAGCGGTCCAGATCCCTCGTTCTGACTTTGCGAAACCAGGCTGTTTCTTCTTCGATAACAGACGGCCAAAACCCTACTTGGACCTTCTGGTGTTTTTGGACCCAACTGTTGAAATCGCCTGGAGTCTGTCGGAAGACTGGAATGGGGCGACGAATAGGGAGTCCATAGAGGATCATAACCTCCTCCAGGAAGCGATCTCGAGGAGTAGGACCTAATCCGGCCAGTTGGTCGACGAGAGCAGAGAGTAGAGGTCTCTCCACCAATGTGCTATCCATACATGTTACTCTCATTCAGGTGCCCCTTGAGTGAGTGGTCGCCTCATTGATTTCTTCTTCTTGGTCGATAACGATCTTCTTCTGGGGAGCCATTTTTGGGTTTCCGAAAGAGATGGAGAATTTTGGGAAGGAAGAAGTGTCTGGGTTTGAAAGAGACTGTAAAAGGGTTTCTGATGTGACTGGCTTAGGCACTCGCTTTGAGATTCAAATAAGAAAGTTTGTGAAGGAAACGATGCGATGAAAAGATGTTTAGCAGTTGCGCAGCCGCTAACCCTCATTAATGGCCTCATTTATGTGATAAGGCATGTCGTATATGTCCTCTTCGCGGGCCTGATCTCGAGGCCTGGGGGGCAATGTTTGAGCCCAAAAGTATTTTTGGCAATTGTTTCTACTGAAGAATACGGTACGGGAGCTAAGTGTGGATCATGATGGGGAGAGAGAGAGAAAGGGACACAAGCATGTATAGTGGTTCACCTTGCCCTTGAGGCAAGGCTACGTCCACTTAGAGATTCTACTATGAGTGAGGTCAAGTGACCTTTGTAGTGATACAAGTATAAGGATCATGGATCCATCCTCTCTAAGAATGGGAGGACTTCCTCTTATAGCTAAAGGAGTCCCCTTCCATTTACATATTCTCGATGTGGGACAATAATACATATATTGCTTCTCTTGAAGCCTCTTGGAGAGCATGGGAGGGTGGCCTCCCTACGAGGTACCGGCCGACCTCCACCATAGCGAGGTAGCTCGGGTGTCGGACTACCGGATGCATGTCGTAGGCGGGACTAGGCATGTCGCGGGGCCCACCTAAGAGGTCGTTGCTTATGCTTGGCGGTATGTGATATAGGTGGTATGTACAAGTCCCCCAAGTCCCCGAGTAAGAGGCGCTTCTTGGTTGGGGAGTTTAAATGTGATGCCGCCAAGTATGAGTGATGACCTTGTTGAACGTCATACCCATACTAGTCCCCCAACTCCGTAAGTAAGAAGGGACTCTTCGGGTAGGTGGGTGCCGCGGGGCCCTCATTAAGCTAGTACCTGCAAATAAGATGAGTGCACAAAAGCATATTGATTGCACTAGGGCAATCTAAGTGACATTTGAGTCAAATGCATCGAGGTGTATGAATGTTTATATGAGATGCAATGATGCATAGATGTGTGATGAACACAATGATATGTACATAATGGTATGTATGTGTTGTATGCATATGATGAACACATGTTAGGACCGGGAGTGTAGTTACTCGCCGAGTCCCCCAAGTTACGTAGTTAGTACTTAGGTTACGCTCGAGGATGCCCGTGAGGCTGAGCATAGAGCTCCGGTATTGTAGTAACTATTGGTCATAGTAGTGAGACTATAGCATGGCCATGATAGTCCCCCAAGTATGGGTTAGAGGAAGGAACTCTAACTTATTTGACCCGAACGTATAAGCTATAACCCGATTGTTTGGCTTATGTGTAACGGGAACGTAAGAGTTGAGCTCGCTCATGTTGAGCGGGTGATAGGTTGTGGGAGTTTTGTCCTATGGTTTTATTAATGGGATGTCAAAGAAATTTAATTGTTGCGATCAACAATAGGTAAAAAATTTCAATATTTCCATTAATAGACCATAGCATGAAAAGTATGAGCGTGAAGCTGAATGATAGTCCCGATCGGGTACTACCTCCACTTGTGATAAGTGGTATGAATAAGTCCCCCAAGTGTACAGAGCGCTCGGGAGGTGAGATGACTCAAAAGCAAGGGACTGGACCTTGGCTTACCCCGCCTTCGGTACCAAGTGGGGTTTTCTGAGGGCTTGAGCCTATGGTACCCGATGGGGTAGAATGAGGATTTGGGTCTCTGATACCCGGAAGGGTAGAATGAGGACTTGGGCCTCTGATACCCGGAAGGGTAGATTGAGGACTTGAGCCTCTGATACCCGGAAGGGTAGAATGAGGACTTGAGCCTCTGATACCCGAAAGGGTAAATGAGGACTTGAGCCTCTGATACCCGGAAGGGTAGAATGAGGACTTGAGCCTCTGATACCCGGAAGGGTAGAATGAGGACTTGAGCCTCTGATACCCGGAAGGGTAGATTGAGGACTGGAGCCTCTGATACCCGGAAGGGTAAATGAAGACTTGGCGGTATCTCGCCTGGGGCAAGGATTTGGATGCAAGGGACTGGACCTTGGCTTTTGTAAGGGAGCTACCCTTTAGTTATCTCGTTGGGATACCTCGCTCGAGTAGAGGATTTAATTGAGAGCTAGGTGTCTCGTACCCAATAGGGTATTATGGCCTTGGGCCTCCGGTACCCGATGAGGGTGTCTGGCATTGGGCCTCCGGTACCCGATGAGGGTTGGGCTGACTCGTATACCTAGTGGAGTAGATAGGCTCGGGGCCTGATGTACCCAATGAGGTGAGTGAGCCCGTGATCCTGGTGGGATTGATGAGGGCTTAAGCCTCCTTAACCCAATGGGGTTGAATGAGGACTTGTAGGCCTCCTTTACCCGGTGGCGTGGCCCCGGGTAGAATGATGTAACCCCGTTGGGGTAACCGGTGGCCCTGGGCCCCGGTACCCGGTGGCATGGCCCCAGGTAGAATGATGGCTTTGAGCATCGTAACCCCGTTGGAGTGTCCGGTGGCTTTGGCTTCTGGTACCCGGTGGCGTGGCCCCGGGTAGAATGACGATATTAGCCTCGCATGATAGGAGGAGATTTATACAAGCATTTGACCTTGACTTACCCCTTGAGGGTACCTCGCTCGGGGCGAGAATTTTAAGTGCCGTATTTGACACTAATTTAGTGCCATATGTATATATGTAGCAATTTTAATTGATAGTCAATTAAATTAAGTATTAACACGTAGGCATAATAGATATGATATCGAGACTATCACATTTTGTAGGCATGCTTAGATTGTAGTAATCAATGAAGCATGTGAAGTATAGCATTAGCTCAAATTAAGAAAGTGTAGATGAGAACTTATCTGGAGCCATTCATTGGTGAAGATATTGCAAAGAGATTGTTGTCTATATATATGACTCCATGTCGGCTAGCGAGTACCGATATAGTGCACTTGCTTTTGCTCATATAAGAAAGGCTCCCGGTTGGAATGATAGTGCCTCGTCAAAAATAAGCAAGTGAGTAGTAGCTTGTTCATATGGTATAATTGACTAATTGACCATGATATGTTTATATATTTGGCATGCCAACATTTAGGAGAGTGTCTGGTGTTACCAGCATGGAGACAATGGAAGCAAATAACTCTTTCAATTTGTATAAAGGAAAAACATGGGGAAATAAGAGGGACATAATGTATTGGGTAGCAAAATTGTTTTGCATGAGCTTTGAATGACGTAAGAAGCCATGTGACATATATTTGTAGCAAAACATACAATCATCAAATATGGAGGATATAACGCAAGCTCACAACAAGGCTATTAGTGTTCGCCATTGATGTTTAATTGCATATGATGGTGCACGGAGGAAGTAAATAATTAGAAAGCCAACTCGTATAATTGGCTAACTTATCAGTTAAGTATATATATATGTGTGTGCTGTAGTGGGTCATGCGTATAGAGTACATTCAAATTGGCTGCATTTGTGCTGTAAGCGCGCACAAGCAAACAAGAGTATTATGTTCATGTGTGTCATCAACTTGGAGCATGGCAGATCACACATAAGATTGAACCATGGCAAGTGTGCTTCGGTACATTACCGAGAGTTTTGCATGGAATTTTCCTAGTAAACAGAGGTGTAATGGTATGAGGGAAATGATTGCAAAGACCTTTGTGTACTATATATATGCATTTATGTATATCAGTGACTAGCATTAGTAGTATAATTAACAATTAAGTCACAAGGTTGTGTAATATGTACACGTGTAAGCATGGGGATGCACCATATACAACACACCAATGTCACAAGCTATGGCTATGTACGGATTTGTTTATGAGTGTTACAACTCATGCATGGAAAGCATCTATAAAATAGCAAAGATAAAGGTATACGTGCCCTATGCATGGGCAGATTTGGATGTCAATTATATCATGTCTCTTATATGTGGCAATAAAGTAGGAGTTGTGTTGTTTTAATTAAACACGTGTGTATGAGTAGGGAATAGATAAATATAAAGCAAGAGGCTCAGCTCTGACCTTCAGAAGAGTATGAACTCGTATGTAGGAACTGTGATTTAGCTTATGCGCACAAGCTGGAGAGCTAAACAGGGAAGCAAACTTATCTGGTTGCTGCAATTGAAGCCTGGAAGGGTGCTATTTGGGACTGGAGTGACATTGTGAGGACTCATAGGGTGTCCATAGTAGCTACTTGGGTGCCGAGAGCAATACCCCTTGTACTCCTTTTTTTTTTTTTTTTTTTTTTTTGTAAACGACCGGGTACCAAGAGCTGGACTGTTCACGTACCGGGAGAGTCACCGAGAGGTGCCGCTTGAGAAATTGATTCCGGGACTTGGTGAGGTTGACCGGTGTGCCAAACTTGCTACCGGGATGAGGTGAAGGACCGAGAGCCGGAGAGAGATATTTGGCTGGGAGGCGTGGGAGAGGTGAGTCTCCGGTGATGGAGGTGGTACCCGGTTATGCATCTGGCTTATGTATATCAACGAGTTTGAGTGAAGGTACCGGCCGGGGAGATGGTTTCTCAAGTACGCCGGGCTGGAGGTGAAGCATTGAAGTTGCCGGTGAGTGTATGGGTGCCTAGAGAAGATTTGTGTCCACAGAACTGCTGGATAATGGGCTGCCGGTGAGCGATCGAGCTACCGAGTTCTAACCGATGTGCACGAGAGAAAGGCCCGGAACCAGAAATGTTGATGTGTCGAGTACCGGGGTAGAGTGTTGGTTACCGGGTAGTGCAGGAGATCGAGGTTGTCAGTGATGAGAATCCAGGAGGAGGCATGGGTGCCGGCCAGGTTACGGATACCGGGCTCCCAATCATGATATGTACAAGAGCGGGAGAGGTCTGTTACCGGGAGTCTTTGACTCGATGATGGAGCTTTGGGGATCCGGGAAGGTGAATGCCACCGAGACCCTTGGTGAGTTGCTGAGGGAGCTAGCAGTGAGGTGATGGAGTTACCGGTGATGATCTCCGGGAAGTGAGGATGCTGTTGGGGAGGCCTGGTTCCCAGAAATTTCGAAGTACCGGGCGGGTTACGCAATGGTACCCGTACGTGACTCGTTGAAGGATCCGGGAAGGTGAATGCCACCGAGACCCTTGGTGTGCAAGTGAAGCTTAATTCCGGCTGACTTGTGATAGTCCCGGAGGCTTAGGAGTGGAGGTACCCGCTGACTCAAGTACCTGCATGTACCCATGTACCCGAATGGCTCGTGTACCCGGATGACTCTTGCTTAAGGTCGGAGGTTCATACCCTAACATAGGGGCCCTCCTTCTAGCGCCAATGTTTCTACTGAAGAATACGGTACGGGAGCTAAGTGTGGATCATGATGGGGAGAGAGAGAGAAAGGGACACAAGCATGTATAGTGGTTCACCTTGCCCTTGAGGCAAGGCTACGTCCACTTAGAGATTCTACTATGAGTGAGGTCAAGTGACCTTTGTAGTGATACAAGTATAAGGATCATGGATCCATCCTCTCTAAGAATGGGAGGACTTCCTCTTATAGCTAAAGGAGTCCCCTTCCATTTACATATTCTCGATGTGGGACAATAATACATATATTGCTTCTCTTGAAGCCTCTTGGAGAGCATGGGAGGGTGGCCTCCCTACGAGGTACCGGCCGACCTCCACCATAGCGAGGTAGCTCGGGTGTCGGACTACCGGATGCATGTCGTAGGCGGGACTAGGCATGTCGCGGGGCCCACCTAAGAGGTCGTTGCTTATGCTTGGCGGTATGTGATATAGGTGGTATGTACAGCAATATCCTTTAAGGGGGTTCAGCGTAGTGGGCTAATACATGCGGCCCAAAAATTAGTCTACTTGGTTTTGGGTTATAGCTTCACCCATTCCGGAGTCTATAAGGAAAACGAGTCCTTATAGGATTTGAGTAGCAGAGACCAAGTAGGAATCTTTAATCAATAATCCTTCTATGGCAAGGAACCACTGAAATCCTAGGTATAAATACAAGGTTTCAAGGGTAAACAAGAAACAACTCTTCAATAAACTAATCTCTCAGATTATCCAAAGTCTCTTCATAGCAACCTACCTTCAACCTGGTTGAAACTAGCGAAGTAAGGGTAATGCCCAAGCAACCCAGCGAAGCTAAAGTCACGTTTTAGCAAACTCCGTGCTTTCTCCTACTTCCCGGTGATTGCTCTGCTCAACCTACAACGTTGAGTATCGACTTAGTGACGTAAGAGATCACACCCAAAGTCCTTATCTATAAGGTAGAAGTCCTTATCCATAAGGCATAGAAATGAACCTGGTGACGAAGTTGATGCTCTCCTCGTCCACAGCGTTTGAGAAGAAGTAAAGTCAAGAGACGCCCCGACTACTACACCCAACTGTGTTGGCACGCTCGCGCATCAGCAAAAGAGACTGTTTGCTAGCCCAGACTATGACGAGGCCTAACACATACTACGTGGGAGTGGTTGTGGCTACATTACTCACTTGAATTTTGTTGATCGTGAATGAATATATCTTCATCTCAATATCTTCTTCCAATGTTTCTGTCGGTCCCAGTGATGCCGTCACCTAGAGAATCACCGAGTTGAGCACCTTTCGTCCCAATACTTGTCAAGATATAGAAATAGGTCAGGGGTAGATTGGGGCTGCCAGTCTATAACCCTCTGATGCCTAAGTCAGTATCGGTGTGAGATAAAGACAGAGTAATGGTACAGAGAAGGTACAATTTTGACTTACTTGATTTAGAAGTATCTGCCTGTAGATATAAGAGACATTGAGAATTGTGCCCATAGAGCTTCGATGTGGGAGAGTGTGCCTCTTTTTAGTATTGAACAAAGACCCTGTAGCATGTTTGAGGGCTTGTTCTACATCCATGTCTTGTCGTCCCCCAGATTTCGTTCCGATCGACATGATAGAAAAGGCTATTTTTCTTGGGCTGTAGTTTCCAAACAAAAAAATGGCCATAATTGCAAGACAGAGAAGGCGACCTTGAGAGAGAGAGAGAGAGAGAGAGAGAGAGTGTGTGTGTGTGTGTGTGTGATGCCCCCAAATTTGAAGTCAATATGTACTAAATTATGGCTCGTAAATTTTTGACGCGAGTTGAGGAAAGTAATTTTTCCCCATCATGAAAACAAGAAAACTAAAAGTATGAGAAATATTTTTGAATAAAACCTTTGAGTGATAGAACAAGAAACTTTTTTACACAAGTTGAACTTTTCGATCAAATGTATAAATACAAATAAAGAAATTTCAATTATTGAAATGTGGTAAAAGTGGAAAACATTGTAGAAAAAATTCTTTATTTATTTTGTATTAGTTCATCCCGACCCTAGAAATATACTCGTTACCAGAAAAACAGAAATGTGCAGCATCATGAGTTATACTAACCCAGTGAGTATATATAGACTACTATCTTATATTAATTTGCCATACAAAATTATGCAAATTGAGTCACGAAGTAAAAATGATCATGCACTCAACTATGAATTGACATTGTAAAAATACAAATGTTATCATATCATCTCTTTTTCGAATTGACAAGTAATGCATCATTAATAGATGAAATAACCTAAAAACAATGTATGCTAAATTTTATATTCACTTAACACTGTAATATATTAACAATATATCACAAATAAATATTTGATTAATCCACATGTTATGATCAACTAGGAGCGTAGAGAGCTTCTGTGATAGTTATTGTTTCTGGTGACTTCTCCAAGTTGGTCAGGCAGAATGCTATACCCACTAGCGGGTACCAAGATAACTCCGAGACCCTGTCAAAGGAAATACACAACGTCAGAGGTATAAACCGTACCGGACGGTTTATGCCTCTCCGATATTGAAGTAAGGCTATGTATGTAATTTGACGTAGTAACAGTAAAGGAGAAGAAGTTATTACCCACTATGAAGGTGGTTGAGCTTGGCTTATATACTTGTGTATGGGAAAGATGTTTCCCATTTCTTCGATGTGGGATGCAGTTCACCCCTTTGTAGTAATGCAATTCACAATGATGCAATTCATTGTGAGCACCATCATGGTGGGTGTCGGACCCGGCCCATGATATGGCACTTGGGTGGTGATAGTACGAAACCTTGTGACAGTCAAGTATTTGTTGGTATGTAGAAGTCCCCTAAGTTCCCATTCAAGATGTTTCTTGGGTGGGGACTTGAATAAGCTCTGGCATAAGGTTTCATAGTTCACTGTGCCTGTATGGAGCCCCCCCCCCCAAGTTCCCATTCAAGGAATGTCTTGACGGGGTTTTTTTTAGTAACTGTAGGTAGCTAGGCTACAGTGTTATGTACCCGATGGGGTAGAACGAGGACGTGAGCCTCTTATACTCGATGGGTTGAATGAGGGCTTTGGCCTCTTGTACCCAATGGATTGAATGAGGGCTTGGGCCTCTTGTACCAGATGGAGTAGGAGGGCTTGAGCCTCTTATCCCCGCTGGGGTAGGACGAGGGCTTGAGCCTCTTGTACCCAATGGGTTAGAACGAGGGCCTCTTGTACCCGATGGGGTAGAACGAGCACTACTAGAATTATGCCATCAGACATCACCACTATTAAATCGGTCGGAATTGCACGCGATGTAAAAAATACATCCTAACATCAGTTTGTGAAAAATCGATTTCTATTGTGATTATAAACATCGGTCGTTAAATTAACCGATGTGTAAAGTCTCGTTCAAAATTTTTGAAAAAACGCGGAGGGACTAACTTAAAACATTTGAGAGGCGCGGGGACGAAATTTTCATTCCCCCCAACACTTAGTATTTTGCAGACAAAAACTCTCCAACCCTAGCTAATAACGACTCCCACTTTTGACTTCGCGCAGTTCCTTCACCTTGGCCGACCTCGTTCTACGACCTGGTTCTCCGACCCGACCTCGTCCTTCAACGACCCGAGCCACCTTCAGCTCCTTCACCAACCCAGAACCGCCTCGATCGACCACAACCACGAACTCCTTCAACGAGCTCCTTCAATGACCTGACCACGAACTCATTCTCCCACCTGAGCTTGTCATTGTCCGACCAGAGCCGGCTCGAGGTAGTTCTCCGATAGCCACCATCGTAGGTCCGCTCTCTCGCTTCTCTTCACCACTAGTGCTGGTTTTCTGGCCGGTTTTGATCTAAAGTTTGGGTCTTTTTTTGTTTAATTCTTGTGTATTTGAGTTGGGTTTGTTTTTGAATGGCTTAAAGCTCTGATCTTTTGAGTTGTTCATGTCGATTATATTTTATTTTTGAAACTTTTAGTTCTTAGTTTGGTATAATGAATTTGGGTTTTCTGTTGAAACTATGGTGCTTAGATTCGTTAATTTGGTCTCATGAATTTGTGTTCTGTTAGAACTATGGTGCTTAGATTAATCTCAGTTAATCAGTTTAATAAAGGGCTTTGCTTTTGCGAGATCGACATCATGAAATGTCTTTGATTGTTCAAGTTTTGCGGTTTCTTTGTATTTGTTTCATTATCCAAGCTACTGTCCTTATCTGTGTTATATATTCTGCTAGCTGACTTGAGATGTAAATGGTTTGTAAGGTTTGATTAACTTTGTTTTCGTCCTTTGTTTTTGTTGTTAGTGGGGAGTTTGAAGGCTAGGACCTATTAATTTGGAATCAAAGAAGTAAAATCAAAATGCCGTGAAACAGGAACTGTGTTGTTTGGTGGTGTTGCTCCGCGCCATACCGTAAATTGTATTCACTCGGTGAGACTACACCTTCTCTGTTGTATAGTATGTTTAATGAGTTGGCCATGCCTTTGTCAATTCAGATTATATGGTGTAGAAATTGATGTAAATATTGAAACTGGGATACCCATTTAGCTCCTGCATCTCATTTTCCATTTATATGCTCTGCAATATTGTTAACAGCACTGTAACTATATTTTTTTTCTTTTGGTGTTTATGAAAAGTTTCTTTTGTTACTAATCAAACAAAAACTTCTCTCAAGTGAAATGGTTCCTTTTAAATAAATAACCTGTTAAGTATCTTTTTTCCCCACAGCTTTCTTTGATCACATAGAGCAATGGAATGATGTTTGCTTTGTTTCTTGTTTATCTTTCAATTTAATTCTTACTGATCATTGCCATTTTGTGGGTTTAATTCTACAGGAGAAACTGTTTGGTTGTTGAAGCAATCTTTTATTTGGTGATTTTATAGTAGGTAGAGTTGTGAGAATGTATGTTGGGGTAACCTGGCCTTAAAGAGATACAGAGCTGAGCTAAATACTTTGGGAAAGGCAGAACATGCCACTGATCATTGCCTTCTGCTAACTGTACTGAGTTTGCCAGGTACAAACCAATATTTCTTTATGCCCTACAATCCGGGGTAAGTATTCTTTTTATATTTGGATTAATTTCAGTTTACCCCCCTGAGGTTTGGGGGTGTCATCATTTCACCCCCCAAACTCTCAATTTCACTTTTTTACCCCCTGAACTTTCCAATTTCAATCAACCGTGTCCAATTTCTCCTATTCCGTCCAAAGTGGACGTTAACTCTGACATTTGAGGGCTAAAATGGTCATTTCAAGATAAAATAAAAAATAAATAATAAATAAATTTAAAAAAAAATTCCTTTTTTTTTTTTTTTTTTTCTGTTTTTTCTATTTTTTTTTTTCTGTTTCTTAGTTTTTTATTTATTTTGTCTTCAGCCTATACACCACAAGTTATAATAGATTTATAAAAACAAAAAAAATACTCTAGGTGGTTGAAAGCTGCATTTTTTATTTTTAGTGGTCAGCTGCATTCTGCTTGGTTAGTTGCATCATGTGGGCTATGAAATAATGTAGGGAACATTGGATTTTGACAATCATTTGGGAGGATGAAGTCTACATCTTGGACCCTTTGCCAAAACCGGTCCACACAGCATGGGAAACTGCAGTGATGAAGTAAGCAATGTTATGCTTCTTCATTTTAATTTATTTTTCACCAAGTAACATTTCTGCTGAAACTTGACACACTTGGTGGTGCATGCAGTGCAGTTAAAAGTTACAATGCTGAAAATGGGAGGGCTAACAAAGTGCCTAAATTAAGACTACTTTCGGTAAGCATTGTATATGTGGTTGATTGAGTTATAATATTTGAATTAGCGTGATAATGTCTTTCGAATTTAATAACGTGAATAAATAGGGCGTACCTAAACAACCGGGCGGAATTGAGTGTGGCTACTATGTTATGCGGTACATGAAGGATATTATTAATGATGACACACTTTCCTTTTCGACCAAGGTATACGTATTAGGAATTAACAGAAACTTTGGTTTAAATATTAGCGCATTTCATTATGACTTACATTGATATATGTTTGTTGTGTATATATATATATATATATATATATATATATATATATATATATTTGTAGTGGGCGGTCAAGACTCGGAAAGGATATACCCAACAACAACTTGACGAGGTGCGCATGGAGGTGGCCGACTACTTGCAGACCTTGTTGTAGATTCTGACTAGGATGGGGATTTTGAGTAAGTCTAGATAGCTTTTGGTTCACTTTTTTTGTAGTAGATGAAGTGAATGCAGCAATTATGAACAAAAATGCTATATATAGGCGTTGTTAGGCTAGCCTTGTAGTAGGTTAATTGGGGTTTTGTTTTGCCTATTTTGTGAACTGTCAATGATGATGATTTTGGACAAAATACCCCAATATTGAAATCACTTTTGTCAACTGTGGATATTGCAATATTGTGTAGCAGCAGCTACATATTTTGTGGACATCAATCCTCTTATTTTAAACTGATGTCTATGTATAAAGTTTAAATCAGTTATAGCTATAAGAACTGATGTCTAGTAAGAGAAATACATCAGTTCCAAAATCAAAATCGATGTCCGATTAACCACAGGAAATCGAATTATTATGTTGGAATCGATGTGCCATAAGCTACTGCACATCGTCTTTTAGACAAAGATCGATGTCCAATATAAGTATTGTCATCGATGAGGACAAGAAAACCGATGTTATGAAAATATATGGACACCGTTTTTTTTAGTGATTCGATATATTACATAGCATTAAACATCGTTCTTTTACTGGAATCGATGTAGTATAAGATGATTAACATCGTTTTTTCCCTAGAATATGATGTTAATGTAAGTAAATAAATCGGTTCATATAATATTAAACTGTGTATATTGAATTAGGAATGGTAGGATATGAACCAAATTACACCTCTAAATCATGAACAACAAGAAACGTTCATGGTAACTGATGTGTGAAACAATATCAGTCATCGTTTTTAAGTAAATAACGATGTTAAAATGTATAGTTGGGCTGTAGGATCTATATTTCTATAAGCATTAAATGCAAAAATATGAGGGTTTAACAATATATAAACTTACAAATTTGTCAGAATTTAAACGTATTTACATCGATTTATAATGAAGAACCGATGTATATAATTATACCAGACATCGGCTAAAAACCGATGTCTGGATTTTCCGGACCTTTCTCATCACCCACTAAGACATCGGTCGGAATTCTTTTTCTCATCGGTTTTTGGCCGATGTCTGAGGCCATAATTCTAGTAGTGGAGGGCTTGAGCCTCTTGTAGCTGATGGGTAAACACTTGTGTTTGTGATGTGCATGTAAGCCATGTGTTGCATGAGTTTCCGAGATGGTAATAAATGCATGTCCCTTCAGTTCTGACGGTTGCGTGCAATGGAAGTGGGAATGGTGTGTGGGACACATGTCCCTATATGATGGATGGGGGCATTTAGGCTTCGACGGTTATGATTTGCCTATTCATGAATTTAAGAGGTGTTAATGTCGAAAAGTTCGGCGGTAGCTGAACCTTTGTTAACGCTGATCCGGTAGGCGGATCGATACTTGTGATGTTCTCAAAGCTTCCACTACCTATCAAGTAAAATACAAAGGGCGTCAGAGGGAGACCGCGCTGGGCGGTCTTCAACTCTCCGATGCCTAAGTTAGTCAATGTATTTATGTTGACAAAGTAACAGTAGGTAAGTATTGAATGCGTAATTAATGAGGAGAGAGGAGAGAACCTTTTATAGGTGAGGAGGAGGCTGACCTCCTCCTTGTTTTCGATGTGGGACTGATGTGCTTCAGTTCCCAGCTCTGGGAGCTACTGATGCCATCTTGGCACGGCGCGTCGGCGGTGACCTGGGGGTGATCCGACGCTGAGGTTGTAGCCCGCCTGGCGGTGTATCTGTATGTCACTCCTTTGGTTGGAATTAGTACCTTTGGCGGTACAATGAGCATGGCCCATTATAGCTAATTATGCTTGCAAATGTACATGTATGTACAAGAGGGAAAGAGAACTGTGCGCTTCGTTTTTTTTTGCTCTTGCTTTCGTTTCTGTCGCTCTTCCCCGTCCTTATGAAAACCGTGGTTTCTCTGTGCCGAGTGTGTCGTAGTGGAGTCGACTGAGTTGTGGGAGTTTGTGCTCGAAAAGAGGTGTAGTCGTCGAAGCACGTTTGTTAAGTATGTTTTGTTTCCGCCTCTTCTTTTTGTTGAGTTCTGGCATACGCTTTCTTTTTCTGGGTTTAGACATTGGTTTTGTTTTGTTGTTGTTTTTGCGTTTGCAATGGTAATTTGGTTTTGTAGACAAGTTTGAATAGGATGTAGTCTGTGTTTTGGATAGCGATCTGTAGATAGCGATATGGGTTTTGCTTGATTTTTGGGTTTTATGGGTTTTCTGGGTTTAAAGTTAAACTAGGGAGTGATATGAACTTCAATAAAGCCCCATATCCAAATACTTAGGCTGACTCTTGTGCCCTGTGTTTTTGATTACTGATACCAGTGCGAAGTTCAACGGGATAGTGTATTCGTAGGCTAGGATGGAATCAGGAACAAATGCCATGGTTGGGGGTGCATGATCTTCTTACCAAACCTCTACGAGGTAGGCGGAGGTAGAGATAGACCGGTATCTGGAGCGAACCGGTGCTCGGGATAGTTCTAGGGCTGAAGATACCGCATCTTCCACTGGGGCAATGTCGGCGAGTACTGAGGGCACCGGCGGTTCGGAGAGTAGAGAGAGTTCGGGGTCCAGGGGGGAGGAGGAGGTTACAGTTGCAATACCCCAAGGTATACCCAAGCCAAGATACACGCTAGTGGACGGGACCATTTGCGATGAACCCGTGAGGAGTATGACAATGAAGGAGATCACTTTCATGAGACCCATGGTGTTGTCGATCTAAGAAACCATCAGCGGGGATCGATTACCGGCCTGTACAACAGGATCACCGCCTTCGCCACCATCCCAGCCGAACCATCTGACAAAACCTGAGAAAATCCCTCCGACGGAGTCCCATGGGTAGTAGATATTGATCTCCCATACGATAGCAAACCCCATGACAGCGGCGAGGCCAGAGGCCAGCCCGGACGTCCGGGTGCCACCGGACGAGAACAATTTTTGTAAACGGAGTACTTCCGGACTTAGGGTTTCTCTAGGTGAGAGAACTTTTCTTAATGTTAAATGATGAATAAAAATATACTTTATTAAAAGCCTCTAAAATCATTATTGCACTCATAACTTTGTCGATACCATGCGTATTAAAACTAAGAAATGAAGCAATTATAATGAAAAGTGAAATTTGGGTTCAAGGTTTTTGTTGGAAGAAAACAATGTTGTTACATGAACATTGTAAATTGCTAGTGCTAGGTATAAATAGAAAACACGATTTCAAATTTTATGATTTTTTTTGTGATGATCTTAATGTACCATGACTTTTAACATCATTTTTTTTTTAAAGGGATTTGGAACCCAGCCAGCTGGGAGGCTTAGCCTCACGCCCGATTCTATTTATTATATTAATATTAGAGTTTTGCATCGGGGAGGGGGGGGGAGAACATAAAACCTGAACCCCGAGCTATATAAGCACAATGACAATAATCCTTCATAGAGAACGTCCTAAATAATAGCAAGAGTCTCATCTAACCAAAGATTATATAGAACAAAATAACTAGCAAGGTAAGGCAGTCTATCTACGACACCATTTGCTTCACAAAAAATATGCCGAATATTAATGACTGAAAAGCAGTTAAATAATCTTTACAATCATCTAATACTCGACTTAGCTCCGATAAATTCTCCTCCTTACTATTGAGAGCAGCGATCAAGATGGTAGAGTCGCATTCAATGTCAATGTTAGACCAACCTTGGTGAATACCAAAAGTAGACCAGCTCTACACACCTCTGCTTCCATATTAAGGGTCGAGTGAGCATGTCGAAAAGGTCTAGCTAAAGCAGAAATACCCATACCAAAATCATTGTTAACACTTTGTTTAGAAGGAGTTGGAGATTAAGTGGAGTTGATCCAGGCCAAGATCTCAGATCTACCGATGAAGTAAGCCTCGTCCATCATGCCGATATTCGTCTCCATTTTCGGAATTGCTGTGGGAAGAACCTGAGATTTGAGTGAGTTGTATGAAATGGCTCTACGGCCTCTTTGGGTGTAGAGAGAGAGAGAGAGAAGATGAGGTTTTGGTTTTGGGTTTGTGTCGGGATAGAGGCGCTACAGAGAGTGAGGAGTGGCGGTTTGTGTTGTGTCGATCTGTTTTGTTATTTTATTGTTCAAGTGTTAGGGTTTCAAGTTCATTTGGGCATTGCCCTATCAGTTTGGACAAGGACTCACACAACAGAAATTCATAACAATGTGGTATGAATGCATTAGTTTTAATTTGTGGTTTGTCTCCTATCAATATGACTTCCCCCTTTAGGGAGTTGGAGAAAAATGGTGGTGGGAAATCTCCCTCCTTTCTGTCAAACTTTTGATCAGACCACAGTTATATTATTTCTCGTCATATGATCAATACATGTTGGGCAAAATTTGGGATTTCATATGGGCTTTAGGACCACTAACATGGGGGGAAACTTGCCGCTCAATTTTTTTGAGCGTCACACAACAGTTTTTATCTTAAACGACTTATGAACTAATTCTTAAGTCCTTATCAGACAACTTCTCTTACAAAAGCGACGTCTGGAAAAAAAAAATTCAATCACACAACAGATAATTGCATAGCATCGTCTGATTCGATTTTTGTAGTAGTGTAACCACAACTCCAATTCCTCCACAACCTATATCCACCCTAAAGGTTTCATCCACATTGATTTTTAGCTGACTCCGAGGTGGGTTCTGCCACTTAGTCAGCGGCCTCTCCTTCTTCCGGACTGCCTTTGTGTGAAACTTCTGATAATCTGCCAAAAACCTGGAGGTCCACTTTATCATATTCATGGGCTGGAAAGCATCATTCTTCCAAACCATATTATTCCTTTCTACCCAGATGGCCCACAGGCATATGAAGAAAAAGTCTCTCTGCTCCCCACTCAAGCTATCCAACATCTCCAAAACCCACTCACAAAGACTCGAAGCTGGATGATCTCTAGACTTGAGGGGCCCAAACAACCAGAAACAAGACAAAGCAGGACAATTCTTAAAAAGATGCATACCAGACTCAACGTCCTCCATGCAAAACAAGCACTGCATGTCGGCAATGTCCACTTTACATCTCCACAATGCTACTTTTGTTGGAAATATGTCCCTCAGAAGGCGCCAGATAAAGGCCTTGACCTTGGGAGGAACTCCAGCACCCCACACCATGGTCCAATACTTGCTGTAACCCTACCAACCTCCCCAGCAAACGTAGAAGATCTATTCTTGTTAGACATAAAATAATTGTATATATGATACCCGCTTCTAACCTGGTACAGTCCTCTTTTGTCATAGTACCAGATGATCCTATCCTCAGCCCTGCAAATGCTAAGAGGGATAAACGCCATTCTCTCCACTTCTCCTTCCGTAAACAACTCCAGCATAAAATCAACAAACCACTCGTTGGTATCGGCGTCGATCAAGTCAGAAACCAGTAATTCCTCCATACCATCCATGACTGGAGAAAAAGGTTTAAAAGAAATAGAAATAACTTCCGAAACGAGGGGGACTAAACAGGAACAAGAGGGATCCACCGCAGAAGATCCTTCCCCTTCCCTTTTTACGGAAGAAAAGGAGGATCCGGACAAAATCGATGAAACAGAAGATATCCGAGTGAATGGAAAGGAAAAAACAAAGGATGAATTCTACTTTAAAGAGACACGCTATAAAAATAGACCTGTTTATGAAACTTATTATCTGGATGGGAATCAAGAACAAGAAAATTCGAAGTTACAAGTATTTAAAGGAAAAAAAGATCTCTTCCGATTTGAAAAACCGGTTGTAACTATTCTTTTCGACCCTAAACGATGGAATCGTCCCTTACGGTACATAAAAAAACAATCAATTTGAAAATGTTGTAAGAACTGAAATGTCACAATATTTTTTTTATACATGTCAAAGTGATGGAAAAGAAAGAATAGCTTTTACGTATCCCCCCAGTTTGGCAACTTTTTTGGAAATGATTCAAAAAAATACGTCTCTGTTCCCAAAGGAAAAAACCCCCTCTAATGAATTTTCTAATCAGTGGAGTTATACCAATGAACATAAACAGAAAAATATAAGCAAAAATTTTATATGGTTTTTGCCTATTTACCCCATTTCTAGAGATTTTTTTCCCACTAACCCCATTAAGTTTTTTTAATTCCTTCTTACCCAAAACACTCTAAGGAGGTCTTCCCTAATACCCCATTAAGATTTTTTTTTTGTTTTTAATTTTTTTTAATACCATTTTACCCTCACCCCTTTGTTACTTAGAGAGAGAGAGAACATGAAAGAGAGAGAAACCAAGCCCGGTCACCGGCCGCCGGAATCTGGATCACTTTTGCCGGATTCCGGTCACCGGCCGCCGGAATCCTGTGCAATAGGCGTCTATTGCCCCCCAATAGAACTTTCGTTTGCAGAATGAAAACTAATCTTTCTAAAATTAGACAAATAAAAATTTGATTAAAGAAAAAAAAACGAAGAGCTTACATCAATTTAAAACATCTATTGTTGGGTAATGTCTATTGCCTCCCAATAGACGTCTATGGCCCCAATTAAACCTTTTTTTTCTTTCTTTCTGGGCTTCTGCCATATTTTACTACCAAAAAAAAAAAAAAACTGATTTGGGTCAAGCACCAACAGACCCGACCCAATCAAGGACCCGGTCGGAGTCGCTGCAGGTATAGCGGTGGAGAGAGAAAGGTCGAAAAGCTCTTATCCATCTCTCTCTTTGGAATCGGAACCGGAAGCCTCCGGTGTTGTGCTGGACGTCGAACTCAGTGGCCCTATTTTCGATCTTTGGCTGTCGAAGGCGAAACCATCTGAAACAGGACTGGAAGAAAGCTCAGATCTTGTCCTCCGGGTTTAGAGCCTCTATGGCGCGGCAATGCAGGCGTAGTGCTGTGGGGGAGGGAGGAAGAGAGAGAGAGAGACTGAGTGTTTTCCGATATGCATCGGAGGATAAGAGAGAGAGTGTGCAGATTGAAGGGATGAGAGCGACGGAGACGACGACGGAGGCAAGCGACGGAGACGACGACGGAGGCAAGCGACGGAGACGACGACGGAGGCAAGCGACGGAGACGACGACGGAGGCAAGCGACGGAGACGACGACGGAGACAAGCGACGGAGACGACGATGGAGGCAAACTGGCCAGTGACGTCGTCTGTCCGATTCTGACAAGGAAGGAGCGATGGGGATAGAGAGAGAGAGAGCCGACGTCTGGTGTGAGAGAGAGACCAGATCTGAGGGAGGAGAGAGATTAGAGTGGCATCATGTAGTTTTTTAATTAGGTGAAGGGTAAAGTTGTCATTTCTCTTTAAATTGGGTTAGTGGGAATAAAAATCTATTGCTGGGGTAAGTGGGATAACTTTGGCTCATTTTGGGGCTTTTGGTCAAGGACCCAATTTTATAAATAGAGTAAAAGCTCTCGATAAAAATCTAGCGAAAACTCTCGATAAAGAATCTGTTGATCTGAATCTACTCGAAAAAAGAACTCGATTGTGTAATGATAAGACTAAAAAAGAATATTTACCAAAAATATATGATCCTTTCTTAAATGGACCCTATTGCGGACGAATCAAAAAATGGTTTTCACTCTCAATTAAAAATGAAATTTCTAAAAGAAAATTATATAGAATTTTTTTTGATAAATAAGATTGTCTACAGTACATTAAGGGATCGTAGGTTCAATACAGTAAATTTTTGATAAAGAAAAATTTTCCAATAAGATTCATAGTATACTTCTTATTATTAATCGCCTAGAATTTGAACAGAAACTAAATCCATTTGATAGAAAAACATGCGCAAAGCAAATGGATTATTTATTGAACTTAATCAATGAATTTGCTGTAAAAGCAATTTTCAATTTTAAAAGACCTTTATTAGTTCCCGAACACGAACAAGTAAGAATTGATTTATTTGATGCAGATACAACTCTTCCCAACTAGAAATTAAAACAATAAAAAAAAAATTTATTGCCCTAAAAGAAATCCAAAAAAAAGTCACTCGATGGTCATACAAATTAATTAACAATTTGAAACAACAGGAGGGAGAAAGCAAAACGTATAGTTATTTTTACTGATAACTAACGGAATACTGATACTTAGGCCTTGTTTGTTTCGCGGATTTGAGGTCTTGGGAAAGGAAAGTTATTCCTTTCCTTTGTTTGGTAACCACAAAATCCGGAAATGCTTTCCTAACATAGGGGAAAGTTGGGGGTAAACTCATTCCACTCAAACTTCATGGGATTGAGTTTCCCATCCCATTTCCCACCATTAATTGCAATAATTTTGGACAATAATACTCCAGCATTAATTGCTTGAGTACCCTTGGTAGTGTTGAAAATTCATTCTAGGTTGTTTTTATTTTAAAATAGAAGGGTATTATTGAAACATTGATATATTTTTACATTCCTTTCCTGCATCAACCAAACATCGGAAGAGAAATCAAATGGTCTTTCCTGTATGCTTTCCCTGCTTTATCAAACACAGGAAAGGAAATCTGACAGGAACTTTAGTTTCCTTTCCCAACGGGAAAGACAAGGGAATTGATTTCCCTTCCGTGAACCAAACGAGGCCTTATAGTAATACCCAAGAAACTAATAATACTGATCAAACAGACTAAGTGGCTTTGATACATTATTCACAACAATCGAATTTTCGTCGAGACATAATCAAAGGCTCTGTGCGTGCTCAAAGACGTAAAATAGTTACTTGGAAATTCTTTGAGGCAGATGCGCATTCCCCCCTCTTTTTGGACCGAATAGACAAATCCCCCGTTTTTTCTTTTGATATTTCCAAACGTATAAACCTAATTTTGAGAAATTTTATGTAGACAAACACAGAACTCAAAATTTCTGATTATAAAGAGAAAACCAAAAGAAAGGAGAAAATACGTATAGAAATAGCGGAAGTCTGGGATAGTATTTTACTTGCTCAAGTACTAAGAGGTTTTTTGATAGTAACCCAATCGATTCTTAGAAAATATATTATATTGCCTTCATTGATAATAGTTAAAAATATCGCCCGTATGCTATTGTTTCAATTTCCCGATTGGTCCGAGGATTTTAAAGATTGGAATTGAGAAATGTGACCTATAATGGCGTTCAATTATCAGAAAAAGAATTTCCAAAAAACTGGTTAACAGACGGTTTTCAGATTAAGATCCTATTTCCATTTCGTCTGAAACCTTGGCACACATCTAACCCACGAGCCCCTTATAATGATCCAATGAAAAAGAAAGATTCAAAAAATGATTTTTGTTTTTTAACAATTTTTGGAATGGAAGGTGAATTCCCTTTTGATTCTCCCAAAAAACAACTTTCATTTTTTGAAACCATTTTTAAAGAACTCAAAAGAAAAATTAGAAAATTGAAAAAGAAATGCTTTCTAATTCTAAGAATTTTAAAAGAAAAAACCAAATTGTTTGTAAATGTTTTAAAAGAAACAAAAAAATGGGTCATTAAAAAGATTCTTTTTTTAAAAGAAATAAAAAAAAGAACTCTCACAAATAAATCCAATTCTATTATTTGGATTGAGAAAAATAAAAGTATATGAATTGAGTAAAACTAAAAAAGATTCTATAACTAGTAATCTGATGATTGATGAATTGTCCGTTGAAACTATACCATCATCCATTGAAACTATACCTTGGAATTGGACAAATTATTCATTGACAGAAAAAAAAATTGCAGGATCTAACTGTAGAACAAGCACAATCATAAACCAAATAGAAAAAATTACAAATAAAAAAAGGGCGGATTTCGAATTCCGGATCGAAATATTTGTTCTAACAAAATAAGTGATGATGATAAAGGGCACAAAAAAATATTTGGCAGATATTAAAAAGAAAAAATGCTCGACTAATATGCAAATTACATTATTTTATGAAATTTTTCATTGAAAGGATATACATAGATATCTTTCTTGTCACGCCCCGAATTTTGAATAAATAAATTCAAATCCGAAACGCGATAACTTAACAATCACAAGAAAAACACATATAAAATTTTTCATTTAAATTAAGCAACAAAACAAACTGAGCTCACAATGTCAATACCGACTCGTTCTTTAGAGTCAAATATCACATCACCAAGTGTTTACAAATTAAACCGAATAATAATTCAATAAGTAAACGCACCCTCTACACTCACAACACAGCGGAAGACTAGAACCAAGATACCAAACTACGTCCAAGCTACGACAGCAACAAAACCTCAGCTTCGATGATGATTACACTGACCTGCACAATAAACCCTACATCATAGAATAATGCACCGGGTTGAATAAAACAAACCCAAAAAGCTTTTCAGCCCGTATGAGTAAACTCAATTAAAATGACTCACGTCACTCATGCTTATAATTTCTCAGCTCGTGAGATAATTAAAGCAACAATATTTAATTCCACAAAACACAACCAAACATCAAGTTCATATCATATCATATCATCACAACGACAAATCACACTCACTTCCCTTCAACATAAAGCATTTGTCAAAACGATGACCTCAAACTCATTTCCCAATCACTACAGATCACAACCCACAACTGTACCCACAATAAGAATTAAGCAAAATCAGTAATCCCTGCATAGAAACTTAGTTCAAGAGATCACATGAAAACAAACAAAAGAAATCATATAAATCCCTGCATAGAGTTTAGTTCAGGAATTTACATAAAAACAAACAATTCAAAATACAGTAATCCCTGCATATGACTTAGTTCAGGAGATTACAATTAAATCAACAATAGAATTCATAGAAATTCAAATCTCACGTAAACACAAACGAAAAACCCCAAAAACCTTCCTTGAACTACGACAGACTCGAGCTCAACTGAATCGTAACTTGTCACCTCTGCCGAAGTTCAACCTTACGACCAAACTTCAGACCCTTCGGTCCTCAGAATAGAAATCCAGGTTACCACTGTAACCTTCAAACTTCAGACCCATCGGTCCTCAGAATAGAAATCCAGGTTACCACTGTAACCTTCAAACTTCATACCCATCGGTCCTCAGAATAGAAATCCAGGTTACCACTGTATCCTTCAAACTTCAGACCCTTCGGTCCTCAGAATAGAAATCCAAGTTACCACTGTAACCTTCAAACTTCAGACCCTTCGGTCCTCAGAATAGAAATCCAGGTTACCACTGTAACCTTCAAACTTCAGACCTTTCGGTCCTCAGAATAAAACCTTTTTAAGGAAATCCCACACGACTCACAATGTCACATCACATTTTCAATTCACTCTTTCAACAATATAACCATCAAACATATACATATCACAACGCCACTCCATCCATATATATATTCCACGTAAATATATATATACGTAGTCATTCACGCAGGAATGACCACTAATATCAACTATAGTTTTATAAATTAACTACTCGAAAATCATTTTATATCAAAACCATGTTTTAACCTACCCATGAACCGTTGTTGATCAAGTTCATATATTTTAAAACAAAAATTGGTTTCGAAAATGATTTAACAATTAAACAAGTAAATCCGAGTAATAAATTAATCCGTTCGTAAATGAACCACGTGAGATTTACTCACCTCCAAATCCTGCTGCGTCTTCACACAAACCAAGACAAACACAAAATCATCCATACTCCGCTCACACAATTCCGTCAATCACCTAATCACATCAATGTCACACTCGATACAACACAAAACACACAATTCACAAAACACAATTATACGATGATCCAACAGTCGGATCCTCATCCGAGACCATCCAACGTCTTCGGAACACTTCTACGATCAATATATCAAAAATACAAGTCGATCGGACAGCCGAATCCTCACGGATAGAAAACCGATTGAACCGAAAACCCTAAAACTTGGAAAATTCATAACATGCTCATACGATTTCCAAAAATTACAAACTATATATCGAAATGCTCGTATCGATGAGTAGATCGAAATCAGGAACAGAAACTGTCCCTGAGGTGGCTAGAAGCCGCCGGAAAACACCACCACAGTGGCGGCACCGCCACCGGCCCGAAGTCGGAATTTGGCAAAACTTCCAACACCAAAGTTCTTCATCTCAACTCCAATTGAAACTTTCATAACTATCACAAAGTCAGAAACAAAGCCATTTGGCCGGAATTTACCTCGCAAGTTTTGAAAACCGATGAACCCTAGATTCCCAATCTTCTAAATTCGAGCTCCACAGGTTGAATCGTTGCAAGCCGCTTAGAGGGAAGCATCTACGTCCTCTGGGCTTCAAAAGCCCCCAAGAATCACCGCCTGAGGTGACCGGAATCGGAAGTTCCGATCTGGGTTCGAAGCATCGCCGCCGCCAAACTTCCCGGCCTTGTAGCGCCGTCTACGGTGCTTCCCACGACGAATAACCACCACAGACGTGTATAGGGGACTGAGGAGAGCAGGATTCCCTTTGGAAGCGCGCCGATTAGTGGCCGGACGGTGAAGAAATCGATCGGCTAAGGGAGAGGGCGAAACTGGGCTCGGGAGAGAGGAGAGAGAAAACTTTCCCAAAATGGAAAGTTGGAATTTCTGAAATAATTTCTGGAAAAATCTCATATATACCAAAATGGAAACTGTTTCCGATAGCCATAACTTCTTCATACGAACTCCGATTCTTGCGTTCCACATGTCGACGAACTCGTATCGATGCGCTCTACAACTTTCGTGAAGGAAGTTTCTGAAGAATCCAAACGTATAAAAAGTCAAACTTCGTAACCCCCTCTAAAACGTGCACTTCGAATAATTATTCGTCCGAAAATAATTCCACTCCACCCTCGAACCACGAAATCGTACAAACGAACACTTTATTAATCCTAGGAAACATTTAGGAATTAATAACAAATTTCCGAGGTCTTACATTTCTGTGGATCATTAATATTCCTAGGATCAATACACAACCATTTCTTGAATCAATTAAAAAATATATTAATAAATACATTACCAATAATGAAACAAATCAAGAAAAAAGGATAAAACAAATCAAAGTTTAATTCACTTTATTTCAACTATAAAAAAGGCACTTTATAATACTAATCAAATACTTTTTGTGACTTATTCCACTTTTCACAAGCCTATGTATTTTACAAACTCTCACAAACCCAATTTATTAATTTTGATTTTTATAAGTTAAAATCTGTCTTTCAATATAATGGAGCAGCCCCTTTTATTAAGAATGAAATAAAGGATTATTTTGTTGGAACACAAGAACTTTTTCATTCTCAATTAAGACATAAGAATCGTCAGAATTCTGGAATAAATCAATGGACAAATTGGTTAAGGAATCATTATCAATATGATATATCTCAGATTAGATGGTCTAGACTAGTACCACAAAAATGGTGAAATCAATTCAATCAACATTGTATGAATCAAAATAAGGATTTATGCAATTCATCTAAAAAAACAAAATTTATTCACTACGAAAAACAAAATAATTTTGAAATGGCTTCATTACTAAATGAAAAAGAGAATTTAAAAAAACAATATAGATATGATCGGTTAACATATAAATCTATTAATTCTGAAGATACGAAGTACTCTTCAATTTATGAATCGTCATTACACGTAAAAAATAACCAAGAAGTTTTTTCGAATTCCAACACAAATAAACGAAAATCTTTTTATATGATGGAAGGTATTCCTATTATCCCTATCAATAAGGATCTAGGACAAGATTTTATTAGAGATATGGAGAAAAATCTAGATAGAAAATATTTTGATGATTGGAGAATTATCGATTTTTGTCTTAGAACGAAAATCGATATCGAGGCTTGGATCAATATTGATACTGACCCAAACAGTAATAAAAAATCTACTAATTAAGGCTAAGCTTAATAATTATCAAATAATTGATAAAATCAAAAAGAAAAATCTTTTTTATCTCACAATTCATCAAGATCAAGAAATCAACTTATCCAATCAAAAAAGTTTTTTGATTGGATGGGAATGAATGAAGAAATACTAAATCATCCCATATCAAATCTTGAACGTTGGTTCTTCCCAGAATTTTTGATATTTTATAATTTGTATAAAACAAAACCGTGGGTTATACCAACAATATTACTTCTTTTAGATTCTAATATAAGGAAAATTCTACTATATGTTGACGTATGCCATACATCAAGTTTTTTGAATATTTTAGACCGTTGGATTTAATTAAAAGTTAAATGAAAACGCTATTGATATTGAAAACAAAAGCATCGCTGGAAATAAAAAAAACTGATCCTTTTATATCAATATCCTCCAATGAAAAAAAATCTCTTGAATTAAAAAAATGAAATAAAGGGCAAAAAGAATCCGCAGACCAAGCAAACCTTGAATCTGCTCTTTCAAACCAAGAAAAAGATGTTGAAGAAGATTATACGGGCTTGGACATGAAAAAACATAAAAATAAAAAGCAATACAAGAACAATACAAAAGCAGAGTTTGATTTCTTACTAAAAAGGTATTTTCTTTTTCAATTGCGATGGGATGATATTTTAAATAAAAAAATAATTAATAACATACTGTGGTAGTGAAACCCAGGGGTCGTTCCACAATGAGATGTTCCTCCCATTACCCACCTGAAACTGCAAACCCAATTTAAGCACCTCCCTTCCTAACATGATACTACGCCAAGAGTAGGACTCACCTCCCTTCAATTCTGTGTCTAGAAAAGAACATCATGAAAAATATTTTGCCTTGAGTAGTTTGGCAAGTATAGAGTCCGGTTGGTGCAAGAGCCTCCAACCCTGCTTAGCTAATGTAGATACCTCTACTAGCAAGCTAGTTTTGCTACTTCACCAAGCATAAGTAACTCTATCTTAGCAGGCCCACAAGCCATGGTGGGGCCCAACCGAGACATACACCTTGTAACCCTATGTTCAAGCTACGCCACGGTATCCGTAAGTGGCAAATACGTCGCCGGAAAGCCACCTTCCCGGCCTTGCCAAGTTGCCCTCACAACATGGCTTTCTAGACTAGAATAGTGATTATTACATCCCACATCTAAGAAAATGTAAAGGAGAAGCATTCCTTCACCTATAAAAGGAAACTCCTTCCCACTTACTCAACACTCCATTACATACTTTGTAATCTCAAACACACATACTACAACATTCAAGTGGACGTAGTTTCCCGCTAAGGCGGGAAACGAACCACTATACTTCGCTTGTGTCGTTCTCTCTCTCTCTCTCTCATTGTTTAAGCTAACTAGAGACCCCTCGGTCACTAACGTTAACAGCTAATAACACCAACACTATGCCAAAAAACCCTTCAGACGACAGAGCTCAGACGACAGACATGTTGGTTTCTGTCGTCTGATATATTTTAACGACAGACAGTGTAAAAACTGTCGTCTGAATATGCAACATACCATACAAAGATGGTCTTGAGAATTAAGTTTGTTTTCAAACAACAGTTATCTGTCGTCTAGTCAAAGGAGATAAATTGATTTCGTTTTGGGTCGTAGCTTCTTTTTTTTGTTTGTATTCAGACGACAGATATATGTTGTGTCGTCAAAGGAGTAAATTGGCTTTGGATTTTTTTTTCCTGTTTTTTTTTTTGGCACAACATGAAGGGATTTAGTTTTTTGTTTTTGGCAAATAAGGGATTTAGTTTGGAACACTTTATGACATTCTCTCCCCGACTTTACGAAAACTAAAACCTAAACCGCGGCTCAGCTGAAACCATTCCAACTTCAATTTCTTGCTCCGTCCATTCCAACTGATGAAAATCCAAATCGAAACACCCTAATCAGAACCCAGATCGAAACACCCTAATCAGAACCTCATACTCCGTCCATTCCCCATCTCTCTTCGACAGACGAAGAAATCCTCATTCCACATCTGGGTCTTTGTTTCAAACCTAAATCGCGAAATCATCCAAACCTCTTTGCAAATTTCATGGGTCTCAATCAGTAGCTCTTTATCAATCACTACTACAGTAGGTCGTCATCTTTTCCATAGTCTTCTTCCGCTGCTCTTAAGTGGATTTGCTATTTCCAAGCCTCTGAGTTATTGCCACTTTGAGTACGCAAAGTTCTGGTAAGGTACCGAGTTCCCAATTCTCTATTGTTTAAGTAATTGCTTTGAATCTCTTTCTGGGTTGTTTATCTCTTTATTCATGATTTGGGTTGGGTATTTTGATTTCGTGTTTACTCCATCTTCGTTTTAGGTTTTGTTATATTTCATTACTGTTCTTTTTGTTTGGGAATTGATATTGACTTTACAATTAATATCTAGAGATGACTTGATTGTTGAGAACTGGTGACCAAGCTTGGAAAAATGAAGTAGTTTGTGAGATCAATTTTGAACTTGCATCTTGGTAAGTCTTCTCTTTCGATTTTGCTTATTTGTGGAAGAACTATTATGTTTTTTGGTTTTGGTGGTTGGGTATGTCAATTGGGTTTCGATTTGGAATTGAAAATTTTTGGCAAAATCTCTTGTTTGATGATATATTGTATGTCAATCGATAGCCTTGAATGATTAATTGGTATTGTCTCTCAAATATCTCGATATGAATGGAGCTTACCTTTAATTTGCTCAGATGTTGATTGATTATTTTGATATATAATAAATACAACAACTATTCTTTACGGGCTCTGCTATACTTTGTATTGTGATTTTGCAGTGATCAAGATGATTGTGAGGTTGTGAGGAAAGTAGGGGGAGGAAAATACAACAAGGTCTTTGAAGGTATTAATCTCAATACCAATGAGCGATGCATAATCAAAATCCTCAAGCCTGTGAAGAAGAAGAAGGTAAAAGATTAGGGTTTTGGGGTCTAGTTCTTAATTGATTCAATTGCGAAAGTCGAGTCTTTATGGTCTATGAAGGTTGATCTTTGTGGGGGTGTTTATGCAGATTAAGAGGGAGATTAAGACATTTGAACACAGAGGCATGTTCTTGGAAGACATTTGTTTGGATTCTTGAAATGTGATCCCTTCTTTTGGATTTTTGTATTTAAAACTCTTCATAAGATAATTGCAACAACATTAGTCAACTCTTTTTTGTCTATATTTTAGATAATATACATTTATATTCTAGCTTATCATTGAATGAACCATTCTCGATCTGTAATTTGGATGAAATAAACATCCCGAGTTCTTGTATACTTGTAGGAGTTACCTGTTGCTTTTGTTACATTCAAGTCTCGGTTGGGTGCAGCATTAGTCTCCCAATCTCAGCAGCATACAGATCCACTTCTTTGGATAACTGACATGGCTCCAGAACCGAGGGATGTATCTTGGAGAAATCTGGTGATACCATACAGAGTTTTGCCACTTTGCAGGCTAGGTGTCATTGTTGCAGCCTCTCTTCTTACAATTTTCTTTGCAATCCCAGTCACTGCTGTCCAAGGTATAGCCAAGTTTGAGAAACTGAAAAAATGGTTTCCTCCAGCCATGGCTTTACAGTTGATGTAAGACTTATCTTGATTATAAAACTAGAACTTTGATACATCAAACTGTGACCTATTTAGTTAAGCTCACTTATGTCCTTAAACTTCTTGACCTACTGTGTTGTATATGTCCTTAGACTTCCCTATTTGAATGGAAGTAGATTCAACATCAGTGATGACACAATTAATGGTACCTGTATGTGTGCGTGTGTGTGCGCGCGTCATATGTGAGTAACCATGTACATAGGTGTATATATGTGGGTAAAGTTTTAATAATAAAGACAGAGATCAGCGGGTCCAAAGAACTAATAGTGTCATTAAAATCTTGACGGTGTTAAGTGATCAAATTAGAGCCATCCTAGTATATATATGAATCTCTATGTGATTCATCGATATTGATTGATCTCTTTTTTCGTATATCTCATTGCAGGGTGAGGGGTTCAATAATTATGGTGGTATATATGTCCAGAGGAATCCACGGCTGAAAGTCAAGGTGGTGGATGGGAGTAGCTTGGCTGTGGCCGTCATCCTTAACAGCATTCCGAAAGGGACAACCCAGGTTCTCCTTACAGGCAACCTCACAAAGGTTGCTTATGCCCTTGCCTTTTCTTTGTGCCAAAGAGATATCCAGGTATATGTCAATTACATATTCATGTATATGACTTCATATTTCTATTCCTATATGTTCATGACAGAAGCTATGCTCAAAAGGTAAGGAAAATTTGGCTCTCTATACCAGCTTTCTTATTGTTTCTATCTATCATATGCTATGGATATTTAACAACCATAACAAATTAATTGAAGAAATATATTTCTGTTTAACAATTTTTTAGGTAGAAAATAGGGATTTCTATTTTTCTAGGGTTTACGGTTTAGAGCTACACAGAAAACTTGTTCTCTTCAAATTACTTTTTTTGATACTTAATTTGCAGTGGAATTTCAATGCAGATTTGGTTGGTGGGAGATGGGTTGAGTAAAAAAGAACAGTTGAGTGCACCAAAAGGAACAAGTTTTGTTCCCTTCTCTCAATTTCCACCAAAACAGTTGCGCAGAGACTGCCTCTACCACTACACACCAGCAATGAAGATCCCCAAGTCTCATGAGAATGTTTACTCTTGTGAGGTGGGTAATTAGTAACCAAAAAAGAATTTTCTATAATGTTTCTTCATCCATTATTAGTTTGTTATTTACTTAGTAGGTAATTGGTTAACTAAAGCTTATATATTGTGACAATCAGAACTGGTTGCCAAGGAGGGTGATGAGTGCGTCGCGTATAGCAGGAATAGTGCATGCATTGGAAGGTTGGAATGAGCACGAGTGTGGTCACACCATGTCCAGCATTGACAAAGTTTGGCAAGCAACTCTTCGACATGGCTTTCAGCCTCTAGTCTCCAAAGAGGCAAAGATTGATTAGTCACCTCTTCAAGAAAGCATTACCCAATTATGATTTATGTTCTGACTACGCCTTGTTTTTATTTTGATATTATTTGAGTTTATGTTCAGCTGTACTGTGCTTGGTAGTACATGATTTGCAGTGGATATGTTAGTGATTTCCAGTTATTTGATGAATATATGGTACCATTTTCTAAATGAATGGTATTGGTATATATTGTGGTTTATGTATATTTCCAGGTTCTGGTATGGCACATTGAAGCCAAATTCTGTGGTTTTAAACCAAATCACAAAATATAAAAATGTGGAACAATTGAACGTCCAACAACAGAATTCAAGCAAAATACTGTTGTCTGAAACAAGAAGATTAATTCAACAGACAAAAATAAAATTCTATAGTCTTAGTCTCATTCCCACGACAGAATATTGTGATGTATGATACTTTCTCACAACATACGTAACAATGAAACATCAACTATCTCCATATTCAGACGACATATAAATGTCTTTTTAAACAACATCAAACAATAGAATGTTATTAAAGTCTGTTGCTAAAGTTAAACAACAACAACATTTGACTGTCGTCTGATATCATATTTAACCACATATACTACCATTTTATGCATATCTGAGCAACATTCAGACGACAGATATATTTTTGGTGACTGTCGTCTGAGTCACCTTCTGACGTCGGGCATTGACTGTCGTCTGAACACCAATCAGATATCAGCTTAATAGACGACAGATTTTCTTCATATCAGACGACAGTCAAAGTCTGTCGTCTGAAGGGTTTTTTGGCATAGTGCAAATTGAAGAAATGCATGTTTCTAAAACCCAGCCCACCCTTCTTCTTTGAACAACACAACTTCTCCTATGCGATCCAATGGATTTTCCTCTTGTCAACTCCATCACCCCACAAAAAACGAGCCATCAACCTATGCATTTCATCACATAAGTACTTGGGAACCTCAAAACAACTCATTATGTAGGAGGGAATCATCGCATGTGCCACTGTCTTAATTAACAACTCCTTTCCAACAATACTAAGTGTTTTTTCACACCACCCTTGTGTCCGGGATCTGATCTTCTCATTCAAGAAACCAAAAGCTTCTACCTTTGAATAGCTCAACTCCATCGGAAGACCCAAATATTTATCATGTTTTTCCACTCTTTGAAACCCCGGCCCAAAATAAAAAGCAATCCCCTCCTGCATGAACATGTGTACATTTTTGCTAAAAGAGATGCAACTATAGATACCTCCACTAGTATGGAGAAATAACTATGTCACCAAGCATATGTAACACCCTCTTGTGGGGCCCACAAGTCATGTGGGGCCCAACCATGACATGCATCCCGTAGCCCGACATTCAACCTACTCAGTGGTAGTCGGAAGCGGTCAAGAGCTCACCTAGAAGCCACCTTCCTTTTGTCACCAATATGCCTTCACAACAACCTTTTGTGAAGTAGGAATGAGACTTCTTATCCCACATTGAAGAAAATGTAAAGGAGAGGGGCTCCCTTACCTATAAAAGGGACTCCTCCTCCAACTTAGAAACCACTCCATTACATCTTGTAATCTGGCCCAAACACATAGTAAAGCTTCAAGTGGATGCAGTCTCCCCTAAAGTGGAAGACGAACCACTATATTTCTCGTGTTTAAGCTAAGACTACCTTTCTATCTAACGTTAACTTGACAACGTTAACATTAGCGCTGTTTGTGGGAAGCCGATACAAAGGCTTCGTCACACACCATACACTTAGGTCGGTCAACACTCGGTCAACGCCAAGTCAACACTTGGTCAATGTCAAGTCAATTGTCTAAACGCTAAAAAAAAAAAAAATGGAGCGTTATCTATCTTTGGACACCCATAAATCTTCTCTGGGCACACCTCAGAAGTGTTAGCGGGTCAGTTCAACTAAGGTAACGACTGTTACTTCCTTAGCCTTCTTCTTCGTTGCATCCAGCCACCAAGAAGCCTATTCTCGATCACCTACGTCAACCCAATAGCTAGAACCGTCAAACGCTGCAACAAGCTTTGCATCCCCGATTGGCGAGGCCCGTCAAAAGCTTATTGACAGCGCTGCGTCAAGCTTTGCATCACCAATAAGCAGTCAGCCAATTCCTGCATCACTGTCAGCATCTCTCTTTTTTACGGAGCTTCTCCACGAAGCTTCCCCTCACTATTCTTGAAGGAGATTATTGAAGGAGCTTCTCATCAAGAATATTGACTGATCTTCCTAAATGCTTTCTTCTTCATTGCATCTGTACTTGCATGAGCATTTGCCTAAACCATAATTAGCTATAATGAGCCACGCTCATACTACCGCCAGCTGTGCTAACTACTATAAAGGGTGTAACCTATGGAAACACCGCCAGACAGGCTATCGCCTGAGCTCTAGCGTAGCCCGAGATCGCCGTTGACGCGTCGCCACGCACCTGTCCAAGATCGCCTCGCTGAAGCATCAGAAGCTAGAACAGAAGCATATCAGTCCCACATAGAAAACAAGGAAGAGATCAGTCTTTTCTCCACCTATAAAAGGTCCACTCCTTTCTCTTCATTAAATACGCATTTTACTATTTACCTAGCGTTATCCTGTCAACATAAATATATTGAATGACTTAGGCATCGGAGTAGAGAAGACCGCCAACCGCGGTCTCCCTCTGACGCCCTGTGTATTTTATTTGACAGGTAGCGGAAGCACCAAGATATCTACAAGTAGCGGTCCACTTCGTGGACCAGCGTTAACTGAGGTTTATCTACCGCTGACTCTCAGACATTAACATTGGCGCCCTCTATGGGAATCCTTGAGCAAAAGGTCATCCTACCAAAAAATCACCATGACTAACGGTAGCGGGGAAACCGCCGACGACTAAGCGGATCAGTCTGCTAACCCCCAACACACTAACCCCGTGGCTAATGTTAACCGCGCACTCTTCAACACTCCCGCCAACCCCAGCGTTGAACCCCATATCACTCCCCAAGTTCCGCGTACTCAGTCGGCAGTAGAAACTCACCCAAGCAACAGTCGCCTACCGTCTGGCCAAGACCTTGCCACTAAGTACGAGCTGGCACTAGCGGATCTCCACAAGACAAATAGGGAGCGTGAGCAAGAACGCAAGGAGAAGGCGGAAGCTCAGAAACAAGTGGCCATGTTGATGTCAAGATTTGACGAACTAAAGAAGGCGCTGGAAGCAAACACTAACCCAGACCAGAGCGAACTACAAAGTGCCAGACATAGTGGCCTCAGTGGAGGAAGGCTAATACCGGTACCAGTCATATAGATGCAAGTACCACGAAACCCACCCGAGCGGCCCACCTCCTTCACCACGGTTAATGTTGGAGCAGGAAGCGAAATCACAACCACGTACCAACTGTGGCTCGGCTTGAGAAAGAACAGAAGGAAACCAACCAGCCCCCAGGCAAGGCTTAATGCAGCGTAACCTCCAGGCAGGTCCCGCTGGCGACGCCACCACCCTAATCCTGGAAAGGATGCAACAGTTAGAGCAAAGGCTGATCTGAGCAGAGGCAGGCGCCCCAGCGCAAATCCAAAACCCCCTCTTTGCATTGAGACCAGGACCATTCACCGCCAGAATCGTACAAACCGTCAGGCAAGCATATGCAAAGACGCCAAAAATCCCGCAGTACGGCGGCCTCACTGATCCCTTTGTCCATATGGACACTTTCAAGAAAGTAACTAACAACAAGGGGTTCAATGACACCACCCTCTGCCATCTGTTCAGCGAAATGATGGATAGTGAGACAATGAGCTGGTTCTTCGAGTGCCCACAAGGGTCCATCGACTCATTTCATGCATTATCAAACGCCTTCCTATCGCGGTTCATCCTCTTGGCGGCAGGATATCACAACACAAGCCAGCTGTACAACATCAAACAGGGCACAGAGAAAACATTAAAGGTATTCATCACAAGGTAGAGAGCTGCGGCATCTCAATGCCGCGACCAGGACAAAACGATGGCACTGGCAGCCTTCAAGCAAGGACTCCTAAAGGGACCATTCCTCTATCATCTTAACTACAATTATCCAAACGCCGCGTATGACTACGTCATGGGTGAGGGTCCTCCATGCGCAGCCGGAATACATCACATATGGAGAAACACCACCACCTCCACAAACTCCCGCCAAGACAACTCAGCCTTCCCCCTCCCAGCAGGAAACAGCTAACAAATTCTCTACCACACCCTCAAATGATAAAAAGAGAGAATGGCAGCAGAGAGATCAGCAATACCACAACAAGGCCAATCGTCCCTTCCACGGTGACAACCGTAACAAGCAAACAGAGTCCTCCCAGCGCCACACAGTTTTCACAATCCTTACAGCTTCATATGAGAAGATATATTATCAGTGCAAGGATCAAATCCCACCGCCACCCCCAAGAAAGTACCCGAGAGTGGGGAAACCAAGGAACACCAAGTCTCTTGATCGATCATCAGCGACAAAAGGCTGACGACAAGCCTAGGCCCAAGATAAGCAAACAAGGGTCTCGCCCAGTACTCCCGTTAACTCTACTCGACAAGCGACAAGAGCCTCCGACTCATCTGTCATCAATCATCGCCGGCCGCAAACATGACGACTTGCCTCCGCCAATCGTCTTCAGCCTCCTCTGCCAAGCGTCGTCCGCCAAGCATCACCCGCCAAGGATCGTCCGCCAAGCGTACTCCGCCAAGCGGCGTCAGTCAAGCCTCCATCGACAACGACCCAACGTATATGTCGGCCCCTTCCTCAATCAGCTTCTTGATGTAGCTTTGACGAAGCGTCACTCTTCTTGTCAGCGATTCTTGACTGAGCTTAGATCTTCTTAGCATACTTCAATCTTTCGGACACCCAGAAATATACTAAGGGCACCCATGATGACAACTCCCAGCACCTAGCATTCAATCAAATTGCTGAACGCTCACGTAGTCTCACTGATCATCCTCCCGTCAGCGTCAGGTACCATCCTCCTTGACGGGCACAAAAATGAGCACTTGCTCCATCCTTTTTCAACGCACACAGCCAAGCTCCATCATCTCAACATGCTCCATCATCCCCGATCGATTCATCAAGCTAGCGCGGCCTGTCAAGCATCCTTCATTAACACTCGACCATTAACTGCTCTTAAAGCTCGCTCTTGATGCAGCTTTCTCTCGTTCATGACACATTGTTCTCATTCATGACGCTCGTTGCAGACTGTCTCCCTCGGTCTTTACTTCCCCATTTACTGATATACAAGCACCATATGCTTCTGCTCTCTCATAGTTTATCTGTTGTACCATGATACATGTCAATACCGAACACATATATCTCTTAGTCTCTATTGTTAACACCAGTCATGTTTAATTCATGTCTGTTGGCCACATGCATCAATACTTAGTTCAAGGACACTCAAGCTTGTTAGTTAAGCACCAGGTGCCACAATTAAATATAATATGATTCATTATATTGAGTGCCCTCAATCCTCATGTATATGCTACTTTATTACGTAGAGGAATATATTCAATGCCATGTAGAGATCGGTGCATGTGAACATGTTGGTATCCATCTCTATATATGTATTGGCTTCATATGCCATTCTTATCAACTCATGGACATATAAGCATGTAATATTGAGATTAGTTACCAAATTGTACAAATTACAAAGTTTAGGCATATGCCCATATGTCGTGCATATGATACTCTCACCTAGCTAGTCTCCCTTTTAACCGCAACCGCATGATTTCTTCATTCACACAAGCATGTGTTCTGCAAACTAGCTGTCAAAGGCAGCTGAAGTCCTATTTCCCCCTATTTCTACTTGCTTGCTCACTAAATACTCCATGTTGCTATATCATACATATATAACATGGCCATTCTTGGCTAAATAGTTTTTTTTTAAAGGCTTACATGCTCATATAATATAATATGCTTGAATTATATTGTCTTATATATACTTCAAGAGTTCTATCTCTCACTACAAGTCAGATTACGCATTTTGTCATTCAAAACAGAATGAATTTTGGTCCAAACCCAATCTAGACATTCTAGATCACTATTTGCATTATTATGTGTGATACTAGTGTACTAGTGCATAAATCTATATATAGGCCTCAGTACTTATACACATTGTTTCACTAGAAATGCTTCCCTAAGATATCAGCAGCTATAGTCACATTAGAAGAATGCAATCAAATATGTCAATTTGTCGTCAGCTACTACACTTCTACATTGCTTATACATCTTGCTTAGTATTTTATCAAAGTACAAAGACAAATTTCCATATAGCAGCTGCAGTATATTAAAGACTTGGCTCACTTATAAGATTTTTTTTTTTTTTGATGACTATAGGAAATCGCCATGCGTCAATTATGGCTACACATATCTACTATATATCCATGCCTCTTATTCTTCCAGCAAGAATAAGTAAAAAATTTCACACTTTCAAGTGCTTACTGAATGCATACGGTTGCAGTAGTTCTGTTTAGTTTACCTGCCAATTTGACATTCATAATAGCTATACATAATTAAATGTCAGTCATCGTAACTACTGCTACTTGACTTCCACATTTTGCTTCATTAATTCATTGTTCTAGAAGTTTGTCTATTCTATCAAAAATACATATACAAGCTACTAGTGTTTGCTTTTACAAATTTTGTACTAATCATTATTTCATTTTAAAGAAATTCAACTATTTCTATTGAGCATTCAACTACTTGCAAAGAGTACCTCGACTACGAGTTTATGCACATTATCAGAACACCTTGTCCGCCAAAGCAATAGAGCGTCATGCTTGGACAACCCCAACATGAGTTGGGTACTTGTATTGATTCCAATTCCAACCTACTCCAAATCAGCACAAGATAAGTAACTTTATCTCACTACACGCTCTTTCAATTAGAGCTATTGTCATGCCTTTACATGCTTTTACTACTTTAAGCATGCCTACAATATATCATACTTGATAATTCACATGTTGTCCGGATGCCTTTTCATAATCAGAAAGTAATCTCTTCGCATTCTCACACTCCTCCCTTCCTGCCTTGAAAAAGATAAAAGAGACATCCACAAAAAACAGATGACTGATGCTAGGAGCTCCTCTGCAAATCATAACACCCTAAGAAGTACATGTACTCTCAGTGTTGGTATGGATGTAAAATACACCGTGAAAACACCTCTGCACAAATAAGGAACAAATAGAGGGAGATAGAGTCCCCTTGTCTCAGGCCTCTAGATGGGACAATCCTGCCTCTGGGTTCCCCATTTAAAGGAATAGGAAACCGTAGACACACAGCTCATAATCCACCCCACCCACATCTCACCAAACCCCATTTGATGCATAACAGCCTCCAACGCACACTCCACCTTATCATAGGCCTTACTCATATTGTGGGGGTAGTCAACTACTTTGACTCACCATCATTACGATTAAACTTCGCCATAAATATGCGAGTAATGACGATCATGAATACGATGATAACTGACATTGTTAATGCTGCAATGAAGAAGCTATTATACGAGGCATGATGACGATCATAAATCTGGCTATTAATGGCGATCATAAATCTGGCTATTAAACGCGGCATGATGACGATCATAAATTAGGCTATTAAGCGCGGCATGATGGCGATAATAAGTACAGGTATTAACGCGATAATAATAGCGACTTATGGTGCAAGCCCTCCCTCACCTATAAATAGGGGGCACGATGACCAAGTAAGATATCTGATTTCGACTCTTTCTATTGCACATAACTCAAGCAGTTTCTAACTTGAGCGTCGGAGAGTTTTCTGCAGTTACCCCTTCTCTCCTTCTCGCCAACGGTCAACTCCAAGTCAACGACGAAGGAAGCTTCTCAATCATTCCCGGTCAGCTCCTGCAACAGTCAGAATTCATTGGCGAGCCAAATTCCCCATTGGAATTTTTCGTCACCAATAAGTGGCGCCGTCTGTGGGAAACACTTTTCCCTAAAAAGTGATCGCGAGAGCTGCCCCTGACAGGATCCCATTTTTGTCATTGAGGACTGGAAGTGGCTAAATTTTCTATGAGCTCTGGAAAAATTCAGTGAGTTTACTGAGATTGTTCGAGGAATTAAATTTTTGATCTAGACAATTATTTGAATGCTCAAGAATAATGAAATCTTCAAAATTTAGACCTTATATTAAAGTACGCGACACGACTAGTCCGTGAGAATTTTTCGGATACCATAACCATTTATTATAATTTTTCTAAAGTTGGAGAATTATTGAAATTCATTTTAAGTAAAAAGAAAACCAAGGGTGCAATCTGAGGCGTCCAAATTCCCACCGCTTCATCGTAGCCGTTGAAATAAGGGAATTATATAAGGCCCAGATCGTATCAGGCAACCCAGAACCCTCGAGAAAGCTTCAGAACACGTGACCTGTTTCGTCAACCCAGCGACCCGAGAAGACGACCCGGTCTGAACTTTTCCGTCCGGCCACATCACGACGGCACACTTGCATCAATAGCTTCCTATCCTCGTCGTCGACATCTTTCTGGGGTCAGATCAGCCGACAGCTCTGGGAAGAGAATCGAAGCCGGGAAACTTCGTGTTTTCCGGCTGTTCTTCGACAAATTTCGGCGACAGAATGATCTGCATGAGGTAGGAAAATCAATCCTCTCGTTGTGCTCTATGTTGTGCTATGACTAATTTTTGGTTTCGATCAAGTTTTAATAATCGATGTTTTTGGGTGTTTACGGGTTTTATCCGAACCACCGTCCACGGTGGGTTTTTGGGCTTCGTTGATTCGACGTTGACGTCCTAATGCACAAATTGGTGATTGGTTGAGCATGAATTATCGATTGGACTGAGTTGAAAATCATGGGCATGTCCTGCAGCAGCGCCGCCATTGTTCGTGGTGGCAATCCCGATCTCCTTAGTAAACTTTCTGTTTTGATTTTCACTGTGAGTTGTGTGTTGATATTGGGTTGTGTTCGAAATCACAGAATTGATGTAGTTCAGGAGGGAGTTGGCTCGGTTCTGGCTGTTGGAAAATTTTGGAGTTTGACAAGCATTTATCTGCTGTGTGTTTCGTCAAGAAGGTCGAGAAGCTATTTAGCGAGTTAACCTTGTTTTTGAACGAAGCCTCTTTAAAGTTTTCTTAGAGCATCTCCAACAAGAGATGTCAAAAAATTTTGTCAAATTTAAATTTGACAGCTGACTTGGCAAATAGCATTTTGTGGACTTCACCTCCGACCCATCTGCCAAATCCAACCCACCAACCCAACCCCTTGTTTTTTTAATTTCCCCTTCTTGTTGTTGCTTTGTTCATCGTTTTGGCTGGGTTTGCAAACAAAACCCAACCTATCATCAATTATTCATCAATCAATCTTTCTCCTTCTCACTTCAGTAACCTACCGCAACTCTTCTTCTTCATTTGTCTTCCAACGACTCCTCTTCATCTTTTCCATCTTCACTTTCCATGTTTCATATTGAGATCATGAACAAGTTTTTTAGTTTGATTTTTTAAGAAACAGATCGAGATCAGAAAGATCGGCATGGTTGGTGAGTTCTTGTTCATTTATTTTCCAACAATTCTTTTCCATCTTCTCTGCCTCATCTATCTCAATTATTTGCAGAAGAGAGAGAATTTCATATACATATCAACATGTGGGATTTTAGATCGAAATCGAGAGAAAGCTCTGGATCTTGTCATGATAATAATGAATCTGGCCATCTGGGATTTCAAATCGAGATCATGAAGAAGTTTTTCTGTTTGGGTTTTTGGGAACATACCAATTCCTTTCTGATTCTAGCAAAAAAGCAATCTTTGAGGACGATGAAGACGAGCTATTTGAGGCATTTGACAGTTTTGAGAGATCTATCAAATTTGACAGATTGGGTTGATATGTCAAATACACGTAGGATTTGACAGATTTGTTGGAGTTGGTTTCACAGGCCTTATGTTACCGTTGGAGCTCCACGGTGTATTTTGACACCACCGTTGGAGATAGTCTTACCTTGGTTGTTTGTTGGTATGATTCGAATTTGAATGAAACTCAGAAGAGAAGTGGTATTAAGAGAAGTGGTATTAAAGAAAGAAAACAAAATGGCTATTATTAAATTTCAGGGTGCACCTATTTGAAAGTGAAGTTGTGTTGATTTGAGTAACGTCTTGATATGGTTATGACTAGTCGAAATTCTACGGACGATAAATGGTAAACAATTCGGTAAATGGGATAGATGTGTAGTGATTGGTCAAACATCGGTCAAACCTTGGTCAATCCTAATCAAACTAGGAAAAGTTGATCGGACAGTTAGTTAATTGTCGAGACTTTATATATTAGTTCAACAGATTATAACAATCATTGTGTCGGAAATTAGGACTCCAGTTACTCGAGGAGCGGAAGGTTCGTGAATTCCGGACAACGCAAAATAGTAAGGCTTTAGAATTTAGATAGGGGACTCAGGACTCACTCAGTTAGTTGTTTTTCGTATTTAATTTAATGGTGATGTATGATGAGTTGAATGGTTTGGTTATGTTAAAATGCAATGCATACTAGCCAAAGTGTGAGAGAATTTGTGATGGTTTGAGAGCAAAGGGTGGCACTGACTTCCTTGGGTTCGATTCCCTTAACCTCCAAAGGGTTAGCTACACCGGTCGGACGGTGCACGATCGTAATGACGACCCGGGTTCCGTGTGTGTAGCTAGGTAGTGGACAATCTTGCTACGCTTACCTGGTTATTTATTAATTCAAGGTAAGGTCGTGTAGTGGGTCTACGGGACCGGCCATCAGGTAATATGTGGCGCCGTAATTATTTGTGTATCATGCATCGGGTTTGAGTCGAAAAATATTTTAAAAGTTTGTCGTTCTTTAAATAAAATGGTTTGAGTACGTTTTCGTACTGGTGCACCATAAAAGTTAACAATTTTCAAATCTCGCCGAGGTGAAGCCCCTATTGAGCAGCGAGGACGAAAGCTCACCCCTGCAACAATGTGGTTGCAGGTACTGTGCACTGGTAATGAGATTGCAGCATACGGAGCTGGATGCGCGGAATTGATAACTCTCCCTAATGGAAATCAGGTTCTGGATGTTACTCTCGACCTTTATTTCCAGAAACTTGTTATTTCGGAACTTCTTGTTCAATGTTTGTTGTGGTTGTTAAGTCCATTATTCTTTGACTATTCGAGAATGACAAGTTCTAAACGAACAAAGTGAACTTAATAATTTTAAGAAGTTTTCACCTCAAAACTATTTTCAAATCTTCGTTGTGCATTTTACGAAAAGTTTATCAAAAAAAATGCCTTGCGGTTCTCTATAATGTAAATTGAGTATTTGGTTTATGTTTTAGAGACTCGTGGCACTGTGACGTGCTCAAGCTGGTGAGGTGCAGTTTGTGGCGTTACATTTTCCCCTACTAGCCCCCGAATCTAGGCCTGGGCGTCTGAACCCGAAAGACCGAAAGCCTGACCCGGACAGAGCAAAAAAGCCCGATTTGGTTTGGTTTTGATATGAAAATTCTCGGTTCGGTTCAAAACCCGACCCGAATGCATTATATCGATTCGGTCTCGGTCCTCACATACTATGAGACTGAAAGCCCGAACCGGCCCGATTTTCCCATCATTTGCCACTTGTCCCTCTATTATTGGGTGATATTAATATACTAAATATTAAAAAAAAAAAAAAATAACCCTAAACACTAAAACAGTCGTGCCTAACCCATTTTCCCAATCTCAACCTCTCTCTCTCTCTCTCGAAACCATCTCAGCCCCATTTTAGAAAACACTCGTGTTCTTCCCCATTTTCTGAAAACCCAATCTTTGAAAACCATCTCCAAATTTCAACCCCATTCCAGATTAAAAATTCCCCAAATTTCATGGCTTCAACTCTGCAATCATCCCACAGTTCTGATTCCAATTCATCCTAAAGTTCCGATTCCAATTCAAAAGCCATTGCTCTTCCAACATCAACTGATGCTTCAAGGGTTCAAACGATTCCCAAAACATTCAAAAGCCCGAAGAGGAAGGGTGCTGAGAAGAGAAAAAGTGGTGGAGCAGCTGGAGCTGCAATTGATGGAGGCAATGTTGGAGATGATGCAAATGCAGAAGAAAAACCTGCCGGAAGATCTTAGGTGTGGTTGCACTTCAAGAAGATCGAGAAGCCTCACTTCGAGATTAAGGATGGTAAGAAAGTTCAAACTTGTGTTAAAGAGAGAGCTAAATGCAATTACTGTGGTACTGATCTTGCATGCGATAGTTATGGAAATGGAACTAGTTCACTTAGGAGACACATTCTTGAGGTTTGCAAAACATATCCGGGTAGGGTTGATTTAGAAAGTGGGCAGCAGGTGTTAAGTACCGGTGGAACTAAGGAGTTAGTGATGCAAAAATGGACTCAAGAAGCTTGCAGGGAGGCAGCCTTCAAGATGATAGTCATGGATGAGTTGCCTTTCAGTTTCATCGAAAGGCCTGGCTTTAGATATTTTTGTCGTGTGGTTGTGCCTAGGTGGGATGTACCTTCTAGGAGGGTTATCGTGAAACAGTTCCTGTCTATGTATAAAGCAACAAAAGTTGAGCTTAAGAAAGTGTTAAAGTCTCATTGCCTGTGCTTAACGACCGATACATGGACATCAGTGCAAAATATAAACTACATGGTTTTGACTGCCCATTTTGTTGATTCTGGATGGACATTGCACAAAAGAATACTCAATTTTAGGGTGATTCCTAATCATCAGGGCACTAGCATAGGGAAGTTGTTGGAGGCATGTTTGCTTGATTGGGAAGTTGAGAGAGTCTTGTGCATTTCTGTTGACAATGCAAGTGCAAACAAGGTTGCGATTGACTACATTAGGAAGAAGATGTTAGGCTGGGAGAAACCACCTGTTCTTGGAGGCAAGTACCTGCATGTTAGGTGCCTTGCACATATTCTGAACCTCATTGTCAGATCCGGCCTTAAAATGATGGAGAGATCAGTTGCTTCAATTAGGAATGCGATACGATATGGTCGGAGTAGTAGACAAAGACTTGATGTTTTTAAAATGTGTGCAGAGAAGGAGAAGGTTGAGAGTAAGAAGGTTTGCATCCTCGATGTACCAACAAGGTGGAACTTCATCTTTCTAATGCTAGACACTGCATTAGAGCTGCGAAAAGCCTTCGATAGAATGGCAGATGAAGAGGACAACAAGTACGAGAAGTACTTTGATGAGGATGAAGATATCGATGAGGAAGATGATGAGCTGCAAGTTGGAGGGTCTGATTCAAGGAAGAAACCAAGGAGAAAAAGGATAGGGCCACCGATTAAAAAGGATTGGGAAAAGGCTGTAGTGTTTGTGAGGTTTTTAAAAGTCTTCTATGATGTGACAATGAGGATTAGTGCCTCAAATCACCCAACATCATGGAAAGCTTTTCATGATATAGTGGCCATCAAATCTGAGATTGATGAATTGTTCACTAAACCTCATAGTGCACTGGTTCGGAGACTGAAATGATCTTGTTCGATACGGCTGTGAAGATGAGAGGGAAGTTTGATAAGTATTTTGGGAGCTTGGAAGACTGCAATCAGCTTTTATTCATTGCCTTGGTGTTAAACCCAAGGTTCAAGATCAGAAACTTTGAAAGCATCTGCAATAAGTGGCTAAAAATGGAGACTGATAACATTAAGAAGAAGTCAGCAGAGCTTAAAGAGCTTCTAAGGTCTGTTTGTGATCTGTACAGCTCAATGAGCTCATCCTTGAGTACTTCAAGGACTGGAAAAGCTAAAAGTGGAGAGAGCTCAGTTAGCCAAGGCAGCAAATCCAGCTCCAAAAAGCAAATTGAGGCTACTGGAAAAATAGCTGACATGGAACAAGATTGGGAGAGAGAATTGGAAGACTCCGACGAAGCAGTTGTTGGCCATGAAGTGGATAGGTACCTATTGGACCCGATTGAGAAGCCTGCAAATCCTAAAAAGTGGGATATATTGGAGTGGTGGAAGATGAATGCATATATGGTGCCAAGTATCCTAACCTTGCTGCACTTGCCAAGGATATTTTGGCAATACAAGTGAGCACAGTGGCAAGTGAGTCTTGCTTTAGCACTGGCAGAAGGGTCATTGATCCCTTTAGGAGTTCTCTAACTCCCAAATTAAACAGGGAGGCATTAATATGCTACCAAAATTGTATCAGGTCGGAGAGCATTAACACCATTCAATATGTTCCTAATATTGAGGACATTGAATTTTATGAAAGTGTGGAGGAAGGTATGATTGCAGACTGTAACTTTAATTTATTTCAAGTTTTTACTACTTCTGTGACATGTGAATGATGTGATATCAAATTTTCTAGTTTTGTAACTTTGCACTTTTGAGTTTTGCAGAACATGTAAGGGAAGAAGGTTCCACAGTGGAGCAGACTGAGAAGCCATCTACCAGCAAATAATCATCTAAAGCATCAAAGAATACAGCAAAATAAGGTAACTGCAGAAGGTTTGTTTGATTGTTTCTGTCCTTGTGTGTTTTTGTAAATGTGTTTTTGTAAATGTGTTTCTGTCCTTGTTTATGTTTTTGTAAATGTGCAATATGCAATTGTGTTTTTGTAATGGGATGAACTGCTGTGTAATGGGATGAACTGCTGCATCAGTGCTTTTAGTTTAAAACAACATTTTTGAGCTTGGAAGACTACTTGGCATTGAAACTTTTACTCTATTGCATTGTAAATTTGTAATTCTATGGAAGATGATGAAGTGTTGTTGTGAAATGTTAGATCATTGAATCAATGCATGAATGTTAAGTCTATGCATGAATGTTGTGAATGCAGATTGCAGACTGACTGGAAAAGTGGAAATCTAGAAGTGGAGTTGTGGAATCACTGGAATGTTGAGTTGTGGGCTTGTTGATCAAGTCGAGCTTTGGTTGTCTGGAGAGTGGAGGCTGAAGAGTTGAGAGTGAAGTTGCTGCTTGCTGGTTTATTGTGTTAAACTGTTATTGTGTTGTGCATTAATATTTAATTCATTAGATTGCATTCTACAGATTGCAGAAATGCACATTGCTTTGTGTTTCAGTGTTTGTTTATTTCAGAACTTCTGCAGTTATGTTGATGACTTGATGTTTTGATGTGCTGCATTTGTAATTTTGTATTTCTGTTGATTTGGAAATTGTAATGGCTTGTATTGATGTGTTACAGTCTTGCAAACTTGCTGTTGGTTTGATACTTTGACAGTTTGATGAGTTGATTGTTGATCAGTTTGAAATTTGAATGTTTGATGTCTTTTAGTTCTATACTTCTATTGATTTGGATTTTGGATTGAGGGATTGCACAGTTGCACTCATTGCAGGCACCTAAACTGGTAAAAAACCTAGGGAAAAAACCAGGTACTGAACTAAAGTACCTAAAGGCCCTAAGCTGTGTTTTGGGCCCGAAAAGACCGAAAGCTCGAGCTGGCCCGTTTCGGGTCTGTTTTAGGTTTCCAAAAAGCCCGAACCGGACTGAACCGATTACTTCCGGCTCGATCTAGGTCTTAGTATAATTTTGGACCGGCCCAACCCGAGCCCAGGCCTACCCGAATCGATCCATCCCAAACCCAATTGGCGACCTAAACTTGCCTCCGGTTGACGAGACGCAAAGGCTGAGACAAGAGCTCTAGCAACTCCAGAAGAAAAATTAGGACCGCGAGGCCTACCGACGGCAAAAACTCGAAAAACTTCTCCAACTTGATAGCGACTCGTCAGACGACGACGCTGGCGGTGAGCATCCCCAAACCATTAACATAATAGCAAATACCGGCGTCGGCGTCACCGGGGGAGTCTCTGGAGTGCCCCTCGTCTAGGGGTTGGGAGGCACATCGAATGGGTAGCAAAACGGCAGAGCCAAACTAGGCCAATTCAAGAGAACATGCAACGAATCTTGGCGGGAAAACATGGAGAAAATGATTGATGCATGCAAGCGTGCTAGCCCTCGAGAACTCACAGCCTAAATGGCAAGGGACGTCGGTGAGTCTCCATTCACCGATGACATCTACAATGCAGCGAAACCTCGCAGGTTCACCACCCCCGTTTTCCAAAAGTATTACGGGACTACCGACCCGATAGACCACATCAAGGGGTACAAACAGCAGATATCCATCGAGACAACCGACGAGAAACTGATGTGCAAACTCTTCCCTTTAATCCTTAACTGGACCATGTTGACATGGTTCCAAGACCTCAAGTCCCAATCAATCCCAGATTTCAAAATGTTGAGCCGAATCTTCATCTCTCAATATTTCTGCAGTCGCAAGCAAAAAAAGGACATGGCGACCCTATTCAACACCAAGCAAAAAGTAGGAGAGAAAATCGTGTATTTCTTTAAGAGATTCAAGGCAGAGATGATGCACATCAATTGTGACCCTCAATGCGCGGCAATCGGCTTCCGAGAAGGACTCTTCCCAGGTACACCCCTATATGAAAATCTATTATGCGACCCGCCAAGAGACATGGATGATATTATTATAAGGGTCGAGGGTGAAATCTGGGTTGAGGGGGAAAAACCCAGGTAAGGTAGATGATGTTCTTTCTTTTAGTAATCATTTGTTTGATTTTCACTTCCTTTTGTATTCGAAATGTATTTGTGGCCAGTGGCCAGAATAAATAAAATAATATTTGCTTAATTCATGTGATTTCATGGTAAACCTTGCCCGCCGAACAAGCGGGGATAGCTAATACTAAATCTCATTTTATAATAAATACATGAGGCTGGTGGCTGAAATGTAAGTGCGAGGCTAGTGGCCAACATAATACATGAGGCCGGTGGTCGGAATGTAAGCGCAAGGCCAGTGGCCGAAATAATACACGAGGTCGGTGGCCGAAATGTAGGTGCAAGGCCGGTGGCCAAAATAATGCACAAGGCCAGTGGCCAAAATGTCTGTGCGAGGCCGGTGGCCAAGAGAAACCAAGAGGAATGTATGAGGCCGATGGCCGAAATGAATATATAAGGCCGGTGGCCACATATAAATATTTGAGGCCGGTAGCCAAAATGAATAAAATGTTGTCTATCAGACTCGAAGGAAGATGGGGCAACTCTATGTCCCATGCAGAAACTGACTCTTTTCCTAAGAGCAATCCATGAATTCATCATATACGGTTTGATTTCGAACTCCTAGTACTTTGAATATACTCATGTTTTTAAATGTTATTAAAATTCTCGTAAGAGCAGACTCTTGGTAAAGGCGGCAATGACATATAGGCAGCAAATTGTTTTCATTTCTACGTATACGGGCACACAACAAAGAAAAATAAGGGGAAATATAGGGAGTAAAAGGATTATCGACGAGGAAAGCCCCCGACGAAGGAAAATATCCTCGACGAGGAAAGCCCGCAATGAAGAAAAAATCCTCAACGGGGAAAGCTCGCAACAACAAAAAAATATCATCGACGAGAAGAAGCTCTCGATGACAAAAAGACTCTTGGTAAGCAAAAAAAGCTCTCAGCAAGGAAGAACGCTCTTGATGAGAAAAAATCTCTTTGCAAGGAAAAAGGCTCTCAGCGAGGAAAAAAGTTTTCGCTGAGGAGGTGAACTCTAGATGATACATAGATTCGAAAAGGCAAATGCTCGAGGAGGCGACCGCGCTGAACACTGAAGGTTAGTGCATATGGCGGCGTTGATACTTGATATGTTTAATAATTAAATGTATATATTGGTGAAGCATTAAGCCTCACCTCGTCGAGGCCAGTGTCAAATCTTGTCGAGGATCGAGGTGACAACCGCATAAAGACTAGTAGGAAAAGGAGAACGTACGACGTCAAAATAGAGGGAACCTCTGAGTTGGGCTCGGGTCGGGGCCAGATTTTAGAAATTTCCTCTTATGATGAGTGTCTAAAGAGAAAATTTAAGGGCATTGTGGGGTAGTCAACGGATTCCAAGTACGAATGTGAGCTTCAGCCTTTGGTTGGCCATAAAGCCCCATGAATCTCCAACATCCCGGTTTCCCCATGTTACCTACTACAACATCAATGTGACTCTCAAAGAACGATTGAAGAGCCACCTTGACCTCATCCTTCCACAGTAAGCACAAATCCCCTGCTCTACTAACACCTTTACCCCTTTTCTTCTTCATAAATCTACAATCAACCGACACTGTATGCTTCCACCCCAATTGATACCATACCCCTGTCATTTCTTCCGCCGTCACTGTCTAGGGGTTCCCAATCCCCTAGCAGTTCCAACACAACGCATTCATTATTCGTGATGGGTCAAAATCGGACCCATCATGGAGGAACGATTCAGAGCACGTCCATTGCTCAAAGTAGCCTGCTTTGACGATTGTGAATTTCTGGAGACCCCTTTCTTGAAACTGCCTCCCACCATGATACCCCATTTAGTCTTTGATTTCCTCTTTGCATCAGGCCCCTGAGAAGTCGGGGCCAGCCAGGCCTTAAGATGACCCCATTTTCTTTTGCCCAGATCAGTAGCATCACCCAGCACACCTTACCTGCCCCCAATGTCATCAGGCCCCTCCCCTTCCTCATTCAACCCAACTTCCAAAGCAATAGACCCATCCAGGCCACCCTCTTTCGACTCGGGTGCGATAATGTCGCTAATACATGCTCCAGCTGTCCCAACCCCCATTAACTCCACCTTATTTAACACAGTCTCAACCTTTGAATTCAAATCCCCTGATGGCGGCAAAACAAGTTCACTTCCAACAATCTTGGGACAATCAATACTCTCCTCATTCTTCTCCAGCGAGATCAACTTCTGCTTACCTGAAGGAGACTCGTCTCGCATCAATTCCTCCATTAAATCAGGGGCTCTATCAATGCCAGATTCCGATGAGAGATGACCTACCAAACTGGGATCCATCTTCCCATCCACCGTCAACCGCCATCGCTTACTGAAATTTCCCCCATCCAGTTCCATTTTCAGAGACGAGCTATCAACCTCTATCCCATCCCCACCTTTTTCCACCCAGATCTTTCCCTCCTGCTCATCCCTGCTGCGAAACATCCCTGAGAGTGGGAGCTCCAGAGCCTGAATAGACCAACTTCCCTTCCCTCTGTCCAGCAACCCAAACCTCCTCCCATTCCAGACCAAATTCTCCACCGCCGCCTCCCTCTCTCCGGTTTCTTTCTCTAGTAGCCACCGGTCCTTCTTCTCCTCACAAAGCAATAAGTCATTCTGTTTCTCAACGATCACACCCGTCTTGTACAGTTCACATCCATTTGAGTCATGGTGGAGCGTGCCATAGTAGGCACAGAAATTAGGCAGCTTATGATAGTCGAGCTCGAAACAAGAACCCTTATTCTGGCCGGGTAATCTGACACATGCCACTCTCCTCAGGCGCTTATTTGTATCAAGAAGAATGCTTCAGACAGGAACCCAGAAAGATCACATGCTCTGGCTCATCCATCCTCACCTATTGCCAGACTGCATTCCTGATTCGGCCTCCAGTCTCCTTCTCCATATAGAGGGGCGGAATACCCCATGCCCTGATCCAAAAGAATTGCATATTCAACAAAACCCTAAGTAAATCCTCCGTCCTATCACTCACCGCTAACAGCGACTTATTAAAATGCCATGGAGAGCCATTGAAAATCCTTTTCCGATCATAATCGTGGGAGAAAGAAAAAACCACCCTCTCACTTCCATCAAGCGCCACCGCCATAATCCTAGGTGTCTCGCCAAATCGTTTCTTAGGTGTCCAGAGGGCCTTCATGGTTCCTATGAGGGCCTCCTTAATTGTGATAACGCTTGTTTGTCAACAGTTCACTCACGATGACAAATTTCTTCGATCTCTAGTTCGTCCGGAAGAATTATTTCCTACACCTCCTCCTCCAATAGAACCAGCCTCCTAACCAAACCTCCGAGTTCATCCTCCATCGTACAAAACAGAGATCCAACCCTACCTAACCAACTCCAAAACCAAATTCCGAGAGCAAACGTACGCTGTGTAGTCGCCACACAGACAATGATGATCAACTGTAACCCTAGTACGACCAACCTAGTACTAGGGAACCCTAACCCTCAGACGACACCAAGAGAGAGAAGGGACTTTTAAGATCATCAACCGCTTTTAACGTCATTTCTTATAGAGACATAATTGTTTTTTCATGCAAAATTGATTTGTTGGGTATAATTAGATATTTGTTGGGTACATTTACAAAAACCATATTGACAAGTATTCAAGGAATGTTTGTGGCGTGGCGAAAACACTAAATAATCACTACGTCATATACTTAGAATGGTTCATATTTTGGAGATATATAAAAAGTGAACAAAAAAAAATATCACCTACAAATATTCCATTAAACATAGTATTATATATTTTTTTGGTTCGTAAACATGATCAGTTGGTAATTTTTTATTCAAAATGTATAATTGATTTAGAGTGCATAACATATGCAAGAAAAAAGATAATAATAGAACACAATAAAAAAAATCAGAGAAGCTTTCAACAAGAGTGAAGCGTTAAAAGAACCCAAAATAAAGATAGGGAAATTCGTCCAAACAGTGTCTGAACTTTTCCAGACTATTAATTTTCATACCTATACTTTGAAAAATCTCATAATAGTACCTGAAGTTTTGGCCCCGACCCAATTTTTATACCTAGCAACAGTAAAAATGTTAACTCTGTTAACTTTTAAAGGGTTTTTTCGTCATTTTACTATTCATCCTCCTATCTTATCTGAAACCATCCTCATCTCCATCCCCTTCTTCTCCTCCACCGAAACCATCTCCATCCTCATCTCCATCTTCTTCTTTCTTTTCTCCCTTCTCCTTCCTTCTGGTCTGCAGCGATGGATGGTTTGTAGGGAGGCGAGGTCGGGCGAGAGTGGATGCTGTCAGGCGGGGAGGCGTGCGCGGGGCCGCGGAGGCCTGGGGTGCAGCGCTGGACAAGGCTGAGGCCCGTGTGGGCTGGCTGGGATTGGGGATGAGTGGGCTGCTACATCGTCGCCGATCTGGGTGCTGCGACGGTAGGGAGCTGACAAATCCGATCTGGGTGCTGCGACGGCGGAGAGCGCCGGCGAGCAGTGGCCTTCTCGGGTCGTGCGAGGCTAGGCGAGGTGGGCAGCCGGCCGTGCGCGGCTAGGCGAGAGTTGGGCCATGCGTACAGGTGCAGCAGCGCCGTTGCAGGTGAGGAGGCGGGGTGTGCAAGGCGCGGGCTGTCGGACGCGAGTCTACTGCAGGCAGGGAGGGTGGCAGGCCAGTCTAGGGAAGCCGAGGTGAGGGTAGGCTACCTTGACTTGTGTAGTTGCTCAATTTTGCATTTGTTTGGTAGAAATTGAAGAATTTATGGTGTTTTAGGTGGATTTGGCTTGGTGGGTGTGTTGGGATAGCTGAAAGTTGTTTGATTTTGTGTAATTTTGCAAAAAGCTTGAAGCTTTATGATGCATAATGTATGTTTGGGAGGAATGTATATGAATGAGCTAATCGGTCTGAGTTGAAAGTAAGAGAAATTGGCTTTAGTGCATTGTTAATTTGTTATAGTGAGCTAATCAGTATATGGGAAATGTAAGGGAATGCTGAAAACTTTTTTGGATTTTGTGTGCAAAGACTGAATCTTTGAGATGCTTTCGGTGGAGGAGAAGAAGAGGATGGAGATGAGGATGGTTTCAGATAAGATAGGAGGATGAATAGTAAAATGACGAAAAAACCCTTTAAAAGTTAACAGAGTTAACGTTTTTACTGTTGCCAGGTATGAAATTTGGGTCGGGGCCAAAACTTCAGGTACTATTATGAGATTTTTCAAAGTATAGGTATGAAAATTAATAGTCTGGAAAAGTTCAGATACTGTTTGGACGAATTTCCCATAAAGATATAGACAAATACAAGATGGGGTGAACTATTGGAGTAAGCGCAAGTGGTGAATTTTTTTTTTTTTTTTTTTAGAGGGGGAGGGGGGGGGGGGTTTCAAACCTCCTAAATTGTCATTTAGACCTTCTCTCATTTTTTAACATTTTAAAATCCTATTTTGCCCCTCTAAGTTAAAAAACAAAAAAAATATCTCATTCTTTTCCATTTCTTCATTCCAGGTTGCATGCGCACCTCTCTTCTACCCTCTTTCTCTCTAACCTCTCATTTCTTTGTGTAACAAGATCACAGCAATGACCTAAAAAATTGCCCAGAAATATGAGGTGTTTCTTATTTGTAGCTTATATTAAATTATTTCTCTCTAACCTAAAAATTAATTGAATTTTTTTTTTTTTTGACATGCTTGAATTGATATGGTATAGGATGATTGCTGGAACTCTCTCTTCCTAGCACCTATCCCTCTGCTCATTTTATTTAGATTATCAAACTCCAATCTCTCCAATCAAACCAACCCCCTTTTAACCCATTAAATCATACCTGGAGCAAAAGCAATATGCATGTAAGCTATCTAATTAGAAAAGTCGATCTGTTTATCACCTAGTTAAAGAAGTCATTGAATCTTATTGTGTATTAAAGTTCAGATTGCAACAAACAAAAAATATTTGACCAAAGTGAACCTTGTTGTCCCAAAAAATTGTTATGCACGCAAACATTAGGACTTTAATTATTGAGAAATGTATGCTTAATTAATTAGTCGATGATCACTGCCATTTATAATTATAAAGAAGTAATGCTTCTAAAATCTGTTTAATTCAAGTAATCACTGCCACAGAAAAAAAAAAAACAAGTAATTACTACATTATTCTCAAAGCAAGAAAAAGAAATCCCAATTATTATTTCCTACCCTTCAGGATCCGTGGGTCCACTAGTAGGTGTACTGCAGTTGAGCAAAAAAATTGGGGATTCTTGAGATACGTCTCATGGTAGTCCAAACTCCAAAGTGATCTCGTGTGTGTGGCCTACTGCCCCCGCGCTCATCTGCTATGCTACATGCATTCCCTAGTTTGGAAGTCGGGTTCCTGGTCGTGGTTCAATGAGGCCCTAGTAGGAGAATAACCTTCTCTTGTGCCCAAACTTTTCTATGCAAAAAAAAAAAAAAAAAAAAATGAGACAGATTCAATATGCATACGTGACATATATAACACCACCCCGGCATTCATGTCACAATAGCTTCACCCTGGAGGTTTCATAGTGGAAGGAAAACTTGCTGCTTGAAAACCCTAAGTACTCATTATGGAGAAAATCATCATGGCATGGAGACCTCTTATTATTCGATTATATCCATCTGATGAAGGATAAATAAAACTATTGTTCTCTGTGTAAGTTCCTAGTATTATATAAATATCCTTCAACATAGAGATATATCATAATAGAGGTGCACTAGGTGGTGTTTGATGGCCAACGCCGGGACTATGACCGGGAGATGTTGGCCGGAAGGCATCAGCTGAAGAGTCCTGTGTCAGCTTGTAGCGTTTTGTAGTAACTCCCCCAGTGGCAGGTGGTCTTGGCTTGCTCGACCATCTTTTGCGAACAAGTACTGGTGGCTGCAGTATATGTAGTGGCCTTGACGCTGCTATCAAATCAAAGTTTTTCTCTAAAAGGAGAACAACCAGAAAAAAGGTTACCATGAAGATTCTTGATGCCATATATGAAGGATCAATGGAGAAAACTAAAAATAGAGATGGAAAAGAAACCAAACAAAAGCTTCTGGATACAATCACAAGCTATGCTATGCTTAGATGTTTTAGTTGATACTTGTGCTAGTTCTTGAGCGTATGAGTAGCTATTTAAGCAGTCTGTAACGGTCGCATGTTGAGCTTTCTCAATTGTCAACTTGAACATAAAATAAGCACTAAGTTCACATGGTGATGTTTGCTAGATATAATAAATAATAATCAAGAAAAAAAAAAGCAAGCTAGGAATAATTTTTCATTCCAAAAACAGCATGGGAATAACTTCTGCATTTGGCAAGTACAGCATTCCTTGACTCGATCATTTCTGTTCAGGAAACTTTCTCTAGGGCATTTATTACAATGTATATAAATTATGTTAAAGCAGACAGCGGATATGGATTTTGATTAGACTACACCACGAACACTTGCTTTACCATTAATTAGTCTGTTTATTTCTTATAATGACAAAGCTTACTAGCTCCAAATAAAAATGTGAAGATTGCAACAAAAAGAAAATGTAATTATATACCAATTCTTTTATAAAGAAAATGCTTCTTCCACTAATTTAATTCATTAGCCATTGTTGAAAGCGCCCTGCAGCTTTTCATTCCTATCTTGAGATCTGTTTGTTAGGTTTGTTATCGCGGGTGCAAATGGAGGCACCATCAGTGGCGGAGCCACATTGGGGCACACTGGATCCCGTGACCCAGTCAACTTTTCACTATATAAATAACTAAGCTACTAAGATAACAAACAGCCAGTTTAGTGCAGTGGGTTGGTCATGCTTTTGCTACATTAAGGTCTAGGCTAGGGTTCGATTCTAGCAACCATCAATAATATTTGTTTAAATTTTTTCACATTTTTAATCTTATTGTTAGATTACATATTTCTCTCAAATTTTTTTATCAGAACTTTCATTAAAATTTTGATATATAGAGTTCTAAATTTTTTCTTTACAATTTCTAAAAGTCCTCACCTATGATGAAGTTCTAACTCCGTCACTAGTTGATACTTTTTAGTGATGTGGAAAACTCATGTAAAATAGAAAAGCAAAGTTGCAACATGTATCGTCTCTTAATTAATCACAAATTTCTTGTTATTTTCTAAAAAAAATTTTGTTTTAATATTATTTTATTATTTTTGTGCCCCAGTGATCCTAAGTTTCTGGCTCCGCCTCTGGGCACCATGCTTGTTATAAGAGGGAAGAGTACCGTTGTTTATAGGGTAGTGCTATCTGAGGCACCCATAAATCATATAAACCTGGCTAGTTATGTACGTTCTTTAATTTTTGTTTCCATTGTTAAACAACAATTAGTTTTGAGAGATTTAGAGACATAGTTAATTAAATATAACCACCTTAACTAATATTTATAAATGTTATAAGTTAATTCCAATATATATGTATGTGTGTGTGTGTGTGTGTGTATTAAATATGATCAACAAAAATAATGAGTCTCTTGTCTTACCTATATAATCATTTAACCACATTTTGAGAAAACAAAAAAAACAATGTATTTCTTTTTGTTAAACAAAATAAGGCCCATTTCGGCCCTATTCGGAAGGCCGGCCTGACCTGGCCCTTTTAGCCCTAGCCATTCGAACCTTTCGGGCAGGCAAGGGTTAGCATATTTAAGCCGCGGCCCGACCCTGTCCGACGTTCATAATGAAGGCTTGATCGTTCTAAACATGAAAGCATAAGTCTTCTTACCAAATATATATTTACATATGTTTTAAGTACAAGCATAAAACACTTGCACTTCTTCTAAGTGTTTCTTGTAGTTTACTTGCACTTCTTTAAGAACCACAAAACACTTTACTTGAAGAAAAAAGTTGAATTATTTAGATTACTGAGTTTGCACTTACTAACAAGGTTGGATTAAAAAAAAAAGCGGGTCTCATATAAAAAGGGATGAGCAATCCGACTATGAAATTTCATATATCCTTTGTGCACATACCAGCAAATACTTAACTGTCACAAGGTTTCGTACTATCACCAGACCCCACAGGGCCACCCAAGTACCGTATCATGAGCTCGGTCCGACACCCACCATGATGGTGCTCACAATAAGCAGCACCTGGGGTGACAAATGTCTCAGGCCTGCCCGGTAGAACTCACCAAGGTACACTCTAGAACCTGCTATTATTACAAAGGGGTGAACTGCATCGCACATAGAAGAAATGGGAAACACCTTTCCCATGCCCAGATATATAAGCCAAGCTCAACCACCTTCTAAAGGTAATAACTTCTCCTTCATTACTATTACTCTGTCAAATTACATACATAACCTGACTTCAGCATCGGAGAGGCATAAACCGTCCGGTATGGTTTATACCTTTGACGTTGTGTATTTCCTTTCACAGGGTCCCAGAAGTATTTTGGTACCTGCTTAGAGGTATAGCATTCTATCTAATCATCCCAGAGCAGTCACCAGAAACATTGGCGCCGTCTGTGGGAATCGAGTAGCACTACCCGCTCTACACCGTGGCTGAGCAAGAAGAGGTGGTCAGCGCAGCAGAAGCGTCGCCAGGGAGCTGGGTTTTAGTCTCGGCACCTCCGCATTCGAGACACCGAACACTGGAATTGAAACTGACTGGCTGAGAGCCTTGGACCCGATGGCAGGCAACAACTCCTCACCAGTCCGGGATCCTCCAGCCCTAGTTTCAGAAATGGAAGCCATGAGTGCAAAGATCGCAGGCTTCCATAAACAAAGTCGGATCGATCAGAAAGAGCTGAGAATTGATCAAGAGACTAACCTCCTCTCGTTGCAAAGGATGCAAGACTTGGAGGATGAGAACACGGCACTTGCTCGTGCGCTAGACAGGCGACACCAACAGAATGAGGCCTCGCAACCTATTGTACCGGAGACAACAGTGGCCCGGTGGCTACAGCCATAGGAATCCTCAGAGCAGGATCTTCTAGAGTAAATATTGTTGGCCAACGAATAATACACCTGCCAATCCAGCTGCACCAGGAGAGTCTGAGGGACCTACTGCCCCCTCCCCGCCAACACTGGAGCAGGCAGAACATCTGGTAACCGACCCTAACACGACACTCCTCATATAAATGAGCCATTCCTCGGCGACCCTACAAGGAAGGGTGGAAGCAAGCGAGAACCGAGAATCATAGCTCCCTGTAACCACCTTTGAGGATCGACCGAGACCTTTTACACCAGCGGTTCAGAATGTCGTCCGCTCGAACGCTACTAAACCGCTAAAAATCAACTACACTGGATTGGGAGACCGGTATCAAGATTTACAGGCTTTTCATTCACAAACGAGTGCCAATGGGTACACGGATGAAGTATGCTGCAACATGTTTTAGGAAACACTATCTGGGGAAGCCTTGAGTTGGTTCTACGAGCTGCCGGCCGGTTCTATAGGATCTTTCAAGGGACTGGCGGACAAATTCGTATCCTGTTTCATTCTGCACACTGATGGGATCAATACCCCAATGGGGTTACTGAAGGTACAGCCAGGGGAGAACAAAACATTGAAGTCATTTGTCTACGACCCAGGGACCTAAACAAAGAACTAGCATAAATGGATTTCAGGCTGGGTTGCAGACCCAGAGACTTTCTCTACGAAATTAATCATCAACCCCCAACGAGCTACAACGAGCTAATGGCCACCGCGATTAAGCATGCACAAGAAGAGTTCGAAACATACGGGGACAACGTGAAACAAGAAAGAAAGAAAACCACTACCACTTCAGCCCCGGTGGCGAGGACGAGCCCAAAAAGAGGGAATGGAGCTAAGACGGTGGCCGATCACCCTATCCAATGAGTAAGCGCGGGAAAGAGTCCTCGTCCAGAGCCAATAAGTACTCAAACAAGTCGTATTATTAGGAAGAAAGACCGCAATAGCAGTACCCCAAGACCACACCTTGACCCAAGTATGAAGTATTCGCTGTTCTGAATGCTTCGTATGAGACCATCTGGAATGAGAACAAAGATGAGATACCCAGACCGCTGCCACGGAAATTCTCAAATAGTAAACTTACCCAGTGGGACACCGGAAGATTCTGCAGTTATCATGAGGATGCTGGACACAACACCAACCTCTGTATGGCTTTGAAAAACACCATCGAGTCGCTACTCCAGAATGGCAAACTCCAACGGTACCTGCCTTGGGCGCTATTGACGTATATGGACGAATCCTCACAATCCACGGTGGTGGATCAAAAGTCCTGCAACCCCAAAGGAAGAAACGAAGTATAAGATCCGGCCACGCCGAGGTCTTTAATTTCCATAAACCCGGGAAGGAGGGCAATGTATCCGGATGGAAGTCGGTCATTTTTCTGGAAGAGGAGAAAGGAAACCTCAAGATGCCTCACGACAACCCTTTCCTCATCACGCTTCAAATGGATCACTATATCACTTCCCGGGTATTAGTGGATACCAGTGCGTCTGTCAGCGTACTATTTCATGACGCATACAAAGCGTTGAATCGGGGATGATTGAAGTTGTCGCAAGATAACGAACCTTTAATCAGTTTCTCTGGGGACATAGTTCAGCCACTGGGATCTGACTACTTGTCGATCACGGTGGGAGAAAGCCCAAACTGTTCAACTATCAAAACAGAATTCATCGCGGTCGACTGTATTTCATCATACAAAGCAATCTTGGGGCGCCCAGCACTATGGCGCCTCAAGACTTTTGTGGCTAGCCATATGCTTATGATGAAGGTTCTAACCCTGGTGGGAGTAGCAACGATCAGGGGAGATCAGGCTGCAGCAAGACATTGTTACGCATTAACGATTTTCTGGGGCAGGGGGAAGACAAAAATGTTATCGGTAACAGTAGAGCCCTGGCCTTTTGACATATACAAGGACCCCAGGGATGATACCGATTTTGAAGAAGAGCGGCCCAGTGTCGTAGAATACAGAGAGGAAGTTGTCTTATCAGAAGAGTACCTGGACAGAATGGTTCAAATTGGCACCAAGTTGACTCCATCTGTCCGGGACAGTCTAATCCAATTCCTGCGAGCCAACTCATCTACCTTCGCTTGGTCATACGAGGATATGCCCGGTATCCCTACGGATGTGGCCATGCACAACCTCAGCATCATCCCTTTTCTCGGACCTGGTAAGACAAAAGCGCAAAGCTTTCAATCAGGACAAGTACAAAGCCATACAAGCAAAAGTAAAGAAGCATAAGGCACCACCAAATTCATCAGGGAGGTGACATACCTGTGCTGGCTTGCCAACGTAGTCATGGTACCCAAGAAAATAATAAGATCTTGGCATATATGTGTCGATTACACAAACCTAAACCGAGCTTGCCCCAAAGATAGCTTTCCCCTCCTAAGAATCGACCAGCTCATAGATTCCATAGCTGAGTACCAGCTACTCAGCTTCATGGATACTTTTAGCGGGTACAATCAAATAAGGATGAATCCCACAGACGAGGAGCACACCGCTTTCACCACCGACAAGGGCCTCTACTATTATCAGGTTATGCCTTTTGGATTAAAGAATGTCGAAGCCACTTATCAAAGACTCGTCAGTTCTATGTTTTGTCGATGTCATCGGTTCCATCATGGAAGTATATGTGGAAGACATGCTGGTCAAGAGTCTCACAAATGATGATCATGTCACAAACCTGAAAATTATTTTTACCATTATCGTACGCAATAATATGCGCCTAAACCAGCAGAAGTGTATCTTTGGAGTCGAGGTAGGGACGTTCCTCAGTTACATCATTAGCCATAGGGGTATTGAGGCAAACCTGAAGAAGGTACAGGCAATCTTGGACATGATATCGCCTATCCTCCACAGCGAGGTCCAATCCCTTACTGGTAGGATTGCTGCCCTTTCACAATTTATATCGAGACTCACTGACAAATGCGCACCTTTCTTCAAATTGCTAAAGACACAACACATCGAGTACATTGATTGGACCCCGGAGCACGAGGCGACATTTCTGGGTATTAAGGCCTATTTGGCTGCGGTACCATTATTGTCAAAATCCATTCCCAGGAAAATGCTATACATTTACTTAGCTGCATCTACTACGACACTCATTAGGAGAGACCCTAACTGCGAGTACCCGGTGTACTATGCGGGCAAGGGACATGCGTAGAATCACGATACCCAGACATAGAGAAGGTTGCCTTGGCCCTCCTAGTTTCTGCCATAAAACTCAGGTGCTACTTTCAAGCACACTCAATCACAGTCTTCACCAACCACCCATTGAGATAGGTACTTCAAAAGACAGAGACCTCGAGCAGGCTTGTCAAATGGGCCATTGAATTGGGAGAATTCGATATTCACTACAAACCTTGAACGACCATCAAGGGCCAGGCAGCAGCAGACTTCATTTCTGAGCTAATCTCCACCCAAGATACGCCTGCTCAGGGCGAGGTCCCATCGGCCCCATGGCCACAACCAACGAGCACCTAGCATCTCTATGTTGATGGAGCATCAAACAAGAGGATAAGTGAGGCGGGTATTTTTCTCGTCAGCCCGAACGACCAAATTTACGAGTACGCTTTGAAATTTGCATTTAAGGCATCCAACAATGCCGCTGAGTATGAGGCACTCATCACGGGGCTGTAAGTGGCCCAGAAGGTGGGTGTCCAACACCTTCACATCTTCAGCGACTCACAGTTGGTCGTAAATCAAGTCAAAGGGACTATAAGGCCAAGGAGCCCCAAATGTCATCTTACCAGGCTCTCGCCAAGGCATTAGTGCAGCGGTTCACCGCCTTCACAATTACTCAGATACCAAAGGCACGGAATAACAAGGCAGATTCCCTCGCCAAGCTCGCAGCAACCCTGCCAAGTACTATCTACTATGCCACAAAGGAGGAAACATTGGACAAGCCATGTACTTCTAAGACGGTATCAGAGATATTTGCTATCGAGACCACCACCTCATGGATGGACCCAATACTCAAGTACATGGTCGACGGCCTTACCCTGGAGGACAAGGTCGAGGCTAGAAGGTTACAACTCAGGTCAGCCCGGTACACGATAATGAACGACAAATTGTATAAAATGGGCAACTTCCCTAACCTCAAGTGCCACACGATACTCAAGGATATCCACGGGGGTGTCTGTGGTAACCACGCAGGGGCACGTTCCTTAGCGCATAAGGCTCTCCGTGCCAGGTACTTCTGGCCAACAATGTTAGCATTGGCTGACGCTATCTCCAACTCCTGCCATAAGTGCCAGATGTACGCTAACATCCCCAGGGCACCGCTAATTGCTCTTTCCATTTTACTCGCACCGTGGCCCTTTTGCCAATGGGGACTGGATCTCATCGGTAAACTCCCTACGACAATAGGACAATTCAAGTACGCCATCGTAGCGGTGGACTACCAAACTAAGTGGGTAGAGGCAGAACCCCTAGTAGCCATCACAATAGAAAAATTCAAGAACTTCTTATGGAGGAATATCTATTGCCGATTTGGGGTCTCGGATACTAATGTCACGGACAATGTGAACCTAAATCATAAGTAGTAAAGGCTTTGGACAAAAGTCGAAATCAATTAAGGAGGATTGCAAATAGATGAACTTTTTCATACTAGGTTGTGCACTTTGGTTGACATCCTTTCTTTGTTCTTCATGCATTGAATGTGTTCTTGAGTAGCTAGCTTTCTAGACTATGATTGCATGTTCAATATGTTTAATTTAGGTGCTTTCACTTAGATTAAATATTCAAGGAAAGTGAAATATGTGAAATCGTTTGCTTATTAACGTAGAAAATCAACTATAGGAATTGTAATTGGATTTCATTCATATGATTGTACGTGGTTTTAATATTTGTTCCTTGCGTTCCACCCTTGTATATGTATTTTACATTTTTATTTTTGTTTCTTTTAATTTTTTTTTTTAATTTAAAAATCTAAAACCCCCTATTTGTGTTTACTTGTATATATTTTAAATCATTGTTTTACTTTTTGTAAATAATATTTTATACTTATATTAATTATTTATTTGTTTATACAATTACAGGTGTACCCTCAATCCCCGGCTTGAACGATCCCTACTTATTCTATACTGACAACTACATTTTGCAAGGTTAAATTGCGCGCTTGCTTTTAGCGTGTCAATTTTTTGCGCCGTTGCCGGAGACACGCTAAGGACAAGCGCGCAATTTAACCTTGCAAGATGTAGTTGTCAGTATAGAATAAGTAGGGATCGTTCAAGCCGGGGATTGAGGGTACACCTGTAATTGCATAAATAAATAAATTAATTAATAAAAGTATAAAGTATTATTTACAAAAATAAAACAAATAATAAAAATATACACAAGAAATTAAATGGGGGATTTTAGGTTTTGAAATTACAAATTAAAAGAAACAAAAATTAAAACATAAAATACATACAAGGGATGGAACGCAAGGAACAAAGATCAAAACCACAATCATATGAATGAAATCCAATTACAATTCCTATAGTTGATTTTCTATGTCATGAGAAAGAAGTTGACCATGTGAAACGTTAATAAGCAAACGATTTCCCATATTTTACTTTCCTTGAATAATTGATTTAAGTGAAAGCACCTAAATCAATCCTATTGAACATGCAATCATATTCTAGAAAGCTAGCTAATCAAGAACACATTCAACGCATGAAGAACAAAGAAAGGATGTCAACCAAAGTGCACAACCTAGTATGAAAAAGTTCATCTATTTGCAATCCTCCTTAATTGATTTCGACTTTTGTCCAAAGCCTTTACTACTTATGATTTAGGGTCACAAAACTATTAGGTGAATTGTTTACCTAAATCTAGCTCCAATTACATGCATATATCCTAAATTGACCACCAAAGAACATAAACATGCAAAAGTTTTCTGTAATTCAAAATCAATCAAGCAATCTCACATAAGCAACATATAATCAACATATAGTGTTAATGTCTAAGATTCAGTGGTAGCTAAATCTCGGTTAACGTTGGTCCGGTGGGCGGACCGCTACTTGTGATATTCTCAGAGCTTCCGCTAACAGTCAAGTAAAATACACAGGGCGTCAGAGGGAGACCGCAATGGGCGGTCTTCTCTTCTCCGATGCCTAAGTTAGTCAATGTATTTATGTTGACAAAATAACAGTAGGTAAGTAGTAAATGCGTAATTAATGAGGAGAGAGGAGTGGACCTTTTATAGGTGGGGAAGAGAGTGATCTCTTCCTTGTTTTCGTTGTGGGACTGATATGGTTCAATTCCCAGCTTTTGATGCTTCAGCAAGGCGATCTTGGCGCGGCGCGTGGCGGCACGTCAGCGGTGATCTGGGGGTGAGACGAGGCTCAGGTGATAGCCTGCTTGGCTGTGTTTCTGTAGGTTACACCGTTGGTGGTTGTTGGTACCGCAGGCGGTAGCATGAGCGTGGGTCATTATAGCTAATTATGATTGGCAAATGCTCATGTAAGTACATATAGAAATCGCAACTTTATCTCAAAACATATAAACGGGCTTTAAACTTTGCCCTTAACGTCATGTTAACTAGAATTCATAATTCTACGAATCAAATAAAGGAAAACAAAATAAAGTATGAAATACACCGTGAAAGATGAATGACAAAGCCTTGAGACAAAGAAATTGAAGATCCTTGAAAGCAAGCAATCTTCTAGAGACGACACAAGGGTGGATGGCGGCTAGGATCTTGATGTATTGCATGACTTCTTCTCCTCATTGGTTGAGACACTGAGCTTCTGAAGACTAGAGAATGGAGAGAATTTTTCTGATGTTGAATTATGGGAGAATTGGTTGGTGTGAAGTGGTTTAAAGGGTGGGGGTATATATAGGGAACGGCAAAGGCTTCATGAATCTTCTTTTAATTTCCAAGGAATTATCTGGTTGCTCCACATAGCTTCAACCAATCAAATAATGCCACATAAGCCCTGCTGTGTCATCCAACCAATCAAAAGCCTCCAAAATAAAGTCCATAATTCTTCAAAATATATTATTGCCGAATTTTCCAAGATTTTTCTCTTCATTTTTCGGCCAAGGAAATAAGAATGAATCTGGACAATGAATCTGGACTTGTTTTGGACCTTTTCTTATTGCAATCCGTTGAAATTCTCCAGGAATGTATCTGGACATATTTTGAGTCCCAAAACGTCACTTTTTATACCCCCTTATATATCTCACGGCAAAAACAATTATTTCACTTAAAATTCACTCCTTTTGTGTCCAAGAAACCCTAGTATACTTAGGTCTCTTTATTTGCCCAAATTCACAAGTGTTTTAGAAGAATCTTGAGCTTTCTTGCACCATCTTCAAGCCATGTGGTCTCCTAGTGCCTTCAGAACTCCTCATATTTCGCCATTTTTCTTCATTTTTCCAATAATGCTTCCTAGTTGGCTCAGGAGTCTTGCCTTGACAAAGTTTCCTATTTTGAACAGGATTTCCTGGTTGAATAAGGATTTCCTGGCTGGACCAGGAAAACTTCATTTCTTCGTTTCAGCTCAATTTTGCAGCCATTATGCCTTGCCTTAGCTATTTCCAACGTTTCCTTGCCTTTCTTTCTCCTTTAAGCTCATTTCTACTCCACTTGCTCCATGGGACCTAAAAATATAAACTTTAATTAAAATTACTAAAAATAGAAACTTTCCTAAAAAGGGATTTATTTAAGGAAATAACTAAGTAAATATGAGGAAATTACATTTAAAACGTCGCATTAAAATGCTCCTATCAGACAATGGGGCACAATTTGATAACAAGGAACTACGGGCATACACCGAGAACATGGGCACCAAGATCCTATATGCCTCTGCGGCACATCCACAAACAAATAGGCAGGTCGAGGATGTCAACAAGATAATCAAGAAGATTCTAAAAAAGAAATTGGAGGACGCCAAGGGACTTTGGGCCTCCAAGCTCCTGGAGACATTGTGGGCCATCAGGACAATAGCAACAGAAGACACCGGTGAGACACCTTTCTGCATGGCTTTCGGCATAGAGCTAGTCATCCCCATTGAGACAAAGATACCTACTGGAAGGGTACAGTACTTCGATGTGGGTACTAACGCGAAAGGGCTCCAATTGGACGAGGATTTGCAGGAAGAGCGCCAACATGTAGCACACATGCTCAACCTGGCGAACAAGAGAAGCATATCTCGCTACTATGATGCTAAAGTTCAGTCCCGTACGCTAAAGCTGGGGGACTGGGTCATGAAGCAGGTGTACCCGGAGCCACGGGGACTGGACGCTTCCTGGAAAGGTCCCTATAAGATCATTGAGGAAGTTGGTCCTGCCACTTACTACATCCGGGGCATCGATGGACTAATGTCCCTGCACTTATGGAACACTCAGTGCCTAAGGTACTATTATAAGTAGATCCCGGAGTATCTTACCCTAGCTTTTTGATCATCCAACTATGGCAAGCTACCCATCGGGTACTTATTTTGTATGGGCCACCACTTGGTACTTAAATGGAAAAATGAATTATTCAGACCATTGCGTACATTTAACTTAGCCACCGGGCATCCCAGATACTATTGGCTACATTGTTAACTACTCTATTCCAGTAATAAGTACTTCAACATAAAAAGATGCAACAAGGCACAAATGGAAGCAATTTTAATCCCTTTCTACATTTCCTTTTAAGTAACAAAAAAAAAAGTATGGAACCATCACCAAAAGCTTGGACTCCCAAGTAAAGGAAATAATAAAAGGGACACCCCAATACCAACCTAAGGCCATTGTTCAAAATATGGGCGATTACTACTAAAAAAAAAAAACCTAGTCATGGGCCTTGGTGTGACTCCCGGAGGCATCACCCTTGGCTTTCTCTTTAGCCTCCTTCTACTGCTCCTGCTTTTTCTTCATCTTCTCCACAAGTCCATGCTTGAACCTTTTTTCATCCATGTACTCGATGTACTTATCGATCACCACCTTGTCTTCAGTAGCGATAAGCATATCGATCAGCTCTTGGGAACCTTTATATTTTGCCACTGCTTCTCAGCGCACCTCAGGAACACGACCATCCAGATACTTGACCTTGGCTCTCCACGAGTTGGCCTTCTCCTCAGCATCCTGAAGAGACTCAAGCTCCTTCTTAAGCTCCCTCACCATGCCTTCGAGTTCTGGGATCCGTTTCTAGGTGTAGATACCTCTACTAGCAAGCTAGTTTGCTACATCACCAAGCATAAGTAACACCCTCTTAGGGGGACCCACAAGCCATGGTGGGGCCCAATCGAGACATACATCTCGTAGCCCGACATACAACCTACCCCGTGGTAGTTGGAAGTGGCCAAGACCTCGCCGAGAAGCAACCTTTCCGGCCTTGCCAATATGCCTCCATAATATGTATTTCTAGACTAGAATGGGACTTCTTGTCCCACATTGAAGAACATGTAAAGGAAGGAGCCTCCCTCCCCTATAAAAGGAGACTCCTTCCCACTTACTCATCATCCCATTACATCTCATGTAATCCTCTTGGGCCACAAGGCCCAACACACATAGTTAAACTTGCAAGTGGACGTAGTCTCCCGCTAAGGCGGAAGATGAACCACTATACTTCTTGTGTCTTCTCTCTCTCTCTCACTCTCTCTCTATCTAAAGCTAACTAGAGCCTTCGGTTCTAACGTTAACATTGGCGCCGTCTGTAGGAAGCCAACACAAAGGCTTCGTCATTTTCCATGCTAACGGAGCTCAAAGAAAATTCTTCTATTTCTTCTTAGAGCTACTCAAATCTTCTTTGATTATCAATCTCCTCGGATAATCATTGGCCCCAGTGCCCAGTGTAAGCCTTGCCTAACACAAGCATACAAAAAAAAAATTACTCTGGACACCCTCCATAGCGTTAAGATCAACCCATTTCGCCAACATCTATCCGCTAGCAACACCATTCACTGCATCATCAATCAATCACAGCAGCGGCCACTTAACGCATCAAGCATTTGGTCAATCCTAGTAGCCCGGCGGCAAATTTCAGCGGCAAAGTTCAGCGGCAAACACGCTAACGCCAGCATTAACCGCCAACGCCAGGCAGCAGCTCATCAGTGCCAATCCTCAGCCTCGCTACGTAAATCCCAGCAGCGATAGCACCAGCTAGCTCCCAGCGTTTGCACGCCAGCGCCAACACGCCTTTCTTTCAGCACCGAGCACTAGAGCTAGCAGCAAGCCCAAACGGCGAACGATAGCATCAGGCCAAGCGCTGCAGACACCATCGGCAAAACCCAAACATGGCACCGCCAAACACAACATCGCTAACGAAGCCTTGACAGAGCAGCATATCGGATGCCCAACCTCCTCGGCGTATTACCCCGCCATGTCCTTCGATCAAATCCTCCGCTGAGCACCAAGCCTTCGCCAAGACCAGCGCGTCCGCGGCATCAGTAGGCAGGCGAGGCCAGTGGTCTCCAGTCAGCGACCCCACTTAGCGAGGCTAGCGGTAAGCCCAGACAGCCAGCAAGGCTAGCGGTCCCGGCACCAACAGCCCAGCAGTACCAGCGGCGACATCTTCCGCTAGCAAGGCTAGCGTGTCCAGCGACCATCTTCCGCTTGGCGAGGACAGCGGCCATCACCCGCTAGCGATGCCCAGCAGTACCAGCGGCTTCATCTTCCGCTAGCCAGGCTAGCGTGTCCAGCGGCCATCTCCCGCTAGCGACACCCAGCAGTACCAGCGGCGACATCTTCCGCTAGCGTGGCTAGCGTGTCCAACAGCCATCTTCCGCTTGGCAAGGCCAATGACCCAGCGACAGCGGCCATCTCCCGCTAGCAACGCCCATATCCCAGCACATATCCCGCTAGCGACGCCCAGCGGTAGAAACCCAGCGGCAGCCCAGCTAGGCTAACCCAGCAGTAATCCAGCACCCAGCGGTAGCAACCCTGCTGGGTGTCGCTGCTGGAGCGTAAGTAACTATATCTTCCTTTCTTTACGCTCTTTCAATTTGAGCTAGTGCCATGCCAATGCCATGTTTTTATAACTCTTAAGCATGCCTACAACATTTCGTAGATTTGGGAACACCTTCTAGGCCTTACATGCTAGATATGCCATGCTTCACATATCGATCTCAATGATCCTTAAGCATGCCTACAAAAATACAAAATGTTATTAGTAACTTTATTACAAGTACATGCTATACACATATGCCATGCTTCTATTTAGTTGCAACCCAATTAAATAAACATGTGACAATCAAACAAACTATGCCATGCTTATCTTATTTGTTGTTCATACAATTAAGCAAGATTTACATGTACACTATATGTAAACACATTGTTTAGCCTTCGGGCACCATACTTTGTCAAATCTCCCTACGGAAAAAATAAACCTAAACGGGTCTAGACTCCACGAGTCTATGGTCCACTACCAACCGCTAAGCGGTAAGGCAACGCCTCATAATGACAATGACCGCTACGCGGCATTGCAATCAAGCTTTTCTCCTCAGGGAAAGAGTAAAGGGAACGGTTAACGCAGCCCACGGCAGCCATTGATCCGACAGTTAATTCCCGACGCTTGGGTGTCAAAGATTAGGTTCGCTACCTAACACCCCGAGCTTTCAAGCTCTCGCCTCAGCGGCAACCCTGAGCTCTCACGCTCACGCCTCCGCGGCACCCACGAGCTTCGCGCTCATGCCTTCCCGGCAACTCCCGAGCTTCCCGCTCACGAGCTCTCACGCTCACGCCTCCGCGGCACCCACGAGCTTCGCGCTCATGCCTTCACTACATCCCTAAGCTTCCCGCTCACGAGCTCTAACGCTCACACCTCTACGGCACCCCCGAGCTTCGCGCTCATGCCTCCCCGGCAACCATCGAGCTTCCCGCTCACGCCTTCACGGCATCCCTGAGCTTCCCGCTCACGAGCTCTCACCCTCACGCCTTCCCGGTACCCCCGAGCTTCCTGCTCACGAGCTCTCACGCTCATGCCTCCCCGGCAACCATCAAGCTTCTCGCTCATGCCTTCCCGGTAACCCCCGAGCTTCCCGCTCACGAGCTCTCATGCTCACGCCTCCGCGGCACTTACGAGCTTCATGCTCATGCCTTCACGGCATCCCCGAGCTTCACGCTCACGAGCTCTAACGCTCATGCCTCTACGGCACCCCCGAGCTTCGCGCTCATGCCTTCCCAGCAACCATCGAGCTTCCCGCTCATGCCTTCCCGACAACCATCGAGCTTCCCGCTCACGCCTTCCCGACAACCCGAGCTTCCCGCTCACGCCTTCCCGGCATTCTCTAGCTTTACACTCATAACCCCTCGAAATAGTACATGTTAATGGAACATTGAATTCTTCTACCATTTGTCGTTTGCAACAAATCAAATTCTTTTCGTGTTCCATTAATACGACCGAAAACCAAACAAACACAAGCGTTCGCGTATTCATCGTTCACGAATTACAAACGCTTACCTTCATTGCACATGCAACTTACACCGAGAGTAACCTCGTCAACTCGGCCTCGTTCGTTCTCTTGCGAGCACCACGCGCATCATATGCAATCGGTATATATACTCATTCTTATTATGCTCAAACAACCATATGCGTTCTTGAGCCTATACGTCATAAACGATCATACTCGACGGCATTCTCATGTATACATCGATATGTATCATGCACCTCGTACATTCATATATGCCAATGCATATCAAAGTAACTCACATACGTTGCCCAATACAACAAGCATTCTACATATGGGCGTTTTTTGTCTTTGTTGTGCAGATTAACGAGTCCCTTCTTGCTTACGGAGTTCGGGGACTTGTGGGGGCTCAGTGCCGCTCGGACGTCACTTATGCTTGATGACATCATGTATAACTCCCCAACCAAGAAACTCCTCTTACTTGGGGACTTCGGGGACTTGTAGATACATCTACTAGCAAGCTAGTTTGCTACATCACCAAGCATAAGTAACACCCTCTTAGGAGGACCCACAAGCCATGGTGGGGCCCAACCGAGACATACATCTAGTAGCCCGACATACAACCTATCCCGTGGTAGTCGGAAGTGGTCAAGACCTCACCGGGAAGCAACCTTTCCGGCCTTGCCAATATGCCTCCATAATATGTATTTCTAGACTAGAATGGGACTTCTTGTCCCACATTGAAGAACATGTAAAGGAAGGAGCCTCCCTCCCCTATAAAAGGAGACTCCTTCCCACTTACTCATCATCCCATTACATCTCATGTAATCCTCTTGGGCCGCAAGGCCCAAATCACATAGTTAAGCTTGCAAGTGGACGTAGTCTCCCACTAAGGCGGGAGACGAACCACTATACTTCTTGTGTCTTCTCTCTCTCACTCTCTCTCTATCTAAAGCTAACTAGAGCGTTTGGTTCTAACGTTAACACTGGGCCTCCTCCAGCTTGTCTACTTTCACCATCAAGGAAGTAACCTTCTGCCTCAAGGAGTCTCGCTCCTTCTCCAGCTTGCCTTTCTCCTCGTGAAGGTACTTCACCTGGCCTGACAGACTGCTAACCTTCTCCTTCATCTTCGTGTCCTCCTTGCTAGCATCGATCGCGTAGACATTATACAAAACCTGTAACACTATCATCAGTGAAAAAGGTAAATTAGCTAAGTGAGGGAGTGGAGTTCTACGTACCCGCATCATCGACTCCCGGGCCAGACAACGGTTCTCCTGCGGGGTGTTATTCTTCTCTCTCACCCAGGCCAGGTCAATGTCCTTCAGGTCCGCGAACATGGATAGCACGAACCTCTCGTCTGCCACCCCGTATTCATACAGAAGTTGCTTGATGAGCTTCTTAAGGATCAATGGTACTTCTGGAGATAGAAGGCCCAACGACTGGGTAGACTCCGGGAGCACTTGGTGACTCTTCCGGGGTTTCTTACCACCGATACCTGCGACATCTTTGCCGGTCTACGTCACCTCCTCCTTGTCCCCGCTCCTGTGGCGGTGGCGGTAGTGCCTTTTCCTTTTTTCCCCAGGAAGGATCCCTTCATCACTCCCTAGGGACCCGCTGGAGCGGGAAGTCTGCAAACCCGTGGCCTGTGCCTTTCCCTTCTCCGGGTCCACCATTGTAACCACCGTATCCACCGGGGCTTCTTCCCTCTTGATTATCGGAGCATTTGGGTCCGAGTCTCCAGCAGGATCTCCTCGACTGACCACCTGGTTTTCTTCGCAGCCAGGTCCACGTTAATCCTCCCCTTCATTGATCAGTGAGTCCATCAAATTCTCGTACTGCATCCTGTCAACGAGTTTTCTCTTCCGGAGTTTTCTCTTCGGAACTTTAACTACAAGGAAGTTAATGTCAGAAAAATCAATAATAAAAAAACACAAACAAGAGTGCATCTATGTGCCCATCTCATCGGGTACTCTTCCTATCCCCAATCTATTAAGTATTTAGTATCAAATGAACCTATAGGAACTCCTATCCACAGGATCGCTCCGCGAAGCATACACTCTAGCTATCCGCTTCCTCTCTACTTCGGATAACGTGTAAGACTGATCCCCGATGGCTTGGAACGTTCCCGTTTGGTACCACTTCTTGTTCTTTATCTTCTACCAGCCCCCAGTAAGAAATACCTTGTTCCTCCACTTCTTACTTTGGGAAGTGGGCAAATCAGTGACCAATGGCTCATAGTCCAGGGTAGTAAAACTAACGATACCATGGCTCCCAGCCTTCTGTGAGTACACCACTCGGTACACTGCTCTGAACTCGTTGATGGATGGCCATCCCATGTCGCACAGATCCCACATGGCAGTCATGGTTAGGATCTGTCACCACACATTTGGCATCAACTGCCCCGGCGCCAAGTTCAACATTCGTAACAGGTACTGCAAACACCTTGGCAATGGTAACGACAGCCCTTGGTATAGCTGGTTCTCGTGGAGCGCCACCCACCCAGGGGGTGGGTTCGATGCCAGCTTACCGGGACCCAACGGCCTTAACTCCACCCCGTTGGGTATTCCCCACCTAAGCCTCATAGAAGTGATCTCCTTCATTGTCATACTTCTCACGGGTTCATCGCAAATGGTCACATCCACTAGCGTGTATCTTGCCTTGAGTATTCCTTGAGGTATTACAACCTTAACCTCCTCCTCCGCCCCCCTGATCCCGAACTTTCTCCACTCTCCGAACCACCGTTGTTCTCAATACCCGCCATCGCCCCAGCAGAAGATGCAGTATCCTCAACCCTAGAACTATCCTGAGCACCGATCTGCTCCAGATACCGGTCTATCTCTACCTCCGCTTGCCTCTCGGAGGTTTGGTAAGAGGATCCTGCACCCTTAGCCACGACATTTGTTCTTGATTCCATCCTAGCCTATCGAATACACTATCGCGTTGAACTTCGCACCGGTATCTGGAATAAGAAACATAGGGCACAGAAGTCAGCCTAAGTATTTGGCACTAGGGCTTTATTGAAGTTCGGATCACTCCCCACTTCAACTTTAAACCCAGAAATCAAGCAAAACCCATATTGCTATTTACAGATCGCTGCCCAAAACACAGATTACATCATATTTGAATTGTTTGTCAAACCAAATTACCATTGCAAACACATAAACAAAGAAGAAAACAAAACCAATGTCTAAACCCAGAAACACATAGCATATGCCAGGATTCAACAAAAAAGAGGCTGGAACAACACATACCTAACAAACACGCTTCGACGACCGCTTCTCCTTTCGAGCTCCCAAATTCTCACAACTCCGGCGACTCCGCTACGACACACTCGACACAGAGAAACCACTATTTGCACAAGGAAGGGGAAGAACGACAGAAACGAAAGCAAGAATGACAAAAATGAAATCAAGAGCAAAAAAATGAAGCACACTGTTCTCTTTCCCTCTTAAATTCAAGCATAGACAAATTGTAACCGTTGAAGCCTAAACGCCCACCACCGTCAGATTGGGACACGTGTCCCACACACCCTTTCAACTTCCAATGTACGCAATTATCAGAACTGAAGGAACGTGCATTTATTATCGTCTTGGGAACCAATGCCACACGTGGCTTACATGCACAACACAAAGTATTTGCCCATCAGGTATAAGAGGCTCAAGCCCTCGTTCTACCCCCTTAGGTACAAGAGGCTCCAGACCTCATTCCACCCCATTGGGTATAAGAGGCTCAAGCCCTCCTACCCCATCGGGTACAAGAGGCTCAAGCCCTCGATCTACCCCATCGGGTACAAGGGGTTCAAGCCCTTGATCTACCCCAGCGGGTACAAGGGGTTCAACCCCTCATTCTAACCCATTGGGTACATGAGGCTCAACTCTTCATTCCACCCCATTGGGTACAAGAGTCTCAAGCCCTCTATCTACCCCATCAGGTACAAGGGGCTCAACCCCTCATTCTACCCCATTGGGTACATGAGGCTCATCCCTTCGCTCTACCCCATCGGGTACAAGAGGCTTAAGCCCTCATTCACCCCATCAGGTACAAAGGGACTCAACCCTTTTTCTTCTACCCTATTGGGTACCAAAGGCCAAAGCCCTTGTTCAAAACCATTGGGTATAAGAGGCTCACGTCCTCATACTGCCCCATCGAGTATATACCACTATAGCCTAGCTACCTACAGTGACTTCAACAAAAAAAAAAAAAAAACCCGTCAAGACATTCCTTGAACGGGAACGTGGGGGACTCCATACAGGCACATGAAACTACCAAACCTTGTGCCAAAACTTACGCAAGTCCCCACCCAAGAAACATTTTGAACGGGAACTTGGGGGACTTGTACATACCAGCAAATACTTGACTGTATCATGGCCGGGTCCGACACCCACCAAGATGATGCTCACAATAAGCGGCACCTGGGGTGACAAATGTCTCAGGCCTGCCCGTAGAACTCACCAAGGTACATACCAGAACCTACTATTATTACAAAGGGGTGAACTGCATCCCACATTGAAGGAATGGGAAGCACCTTTCCCATTCTCAGATATATAAGTCAAGCTCAACCACCTTCTAGAAGTAATAACTTCTCATTCATTACTGTTACTCTGTCAAATTACATACATAACCTGACTTCAGCATCGGAGAGACATAAACCGTCCGGGACGGTTTATACATCTGACGTTGTGTATTCCTTCGACAAAGTCCCGGAAGTATTTTGGTACTCGCTTAGAGGTATAACATTCTGTCAGACCATCCCAGAGCAATCACCAGAAACACTTTGTACCAAAAAGAATAAAATCTCATATATCATTGAGAATTTTGTCTCAATATTCATTTCAGTTAACTAAATGTATTAATAACAAAACTAATAAAATACTTGTACAACCTAATAAAATACTTAAACGAATCGTCTGCAATTCTTCTAACACTGTGAAATGCACCGCTGAAATTAATATTCATAATTGACCAAAAAAAAAAATTGACCAGAAATTAATATTCATGTATCATTATGTGGCCATTGGCCAATAGCAAAGCCTCCCAAGTAGGTCATATGCACATATTGACTGCTATGCACATAATGTCCTTCTTCTGCACTTGAATGCATTAACAAAAGTCAAGCTCCACCACATAATGACCATTATAGCAATTTACCATTAGAACTTGATCTGCTGTCGGCCTCAATTCCAATGAAACACAAATGGATTTGACAGAAGGAGAGAGAAATACAGAGACAGAAATTCCATGCGTGCTATAAGCTTCTGCCATTTCCTTACTTTTATGCGCCATTTGTATTTCACTATTTCATTAGATTACGCTTCCTCACTTTAGAATAAGCAGTTAATCATTTGCAGCACTAACTTTACACTCTGGTCACCATCGATGGGATTCCCTTTTTCTGAAGGAAACCTTAATACTTGTAGTACTTACCTTAATTAATGTGTGTAGGATGTGCATGATACCGTTGGCTAGCCCAGCCAAATCTACGTCAGAGCACACTGAGGATCATGTTTATTAATTGCTGAACTAAATCAAGAATATCATTGCAACAGATGAACAGATAGACATCAAGAATATTTTCGCAGCAGATCGAGAGTTATCCTCAGCTTCATTTAGATATAAAAGGCCGTTTTAGAGAAAACCTCATTATTTTAAGAATTTGGAAATTTTTATTATTTTATACTAGTATATGATCTAATTTAATGATTTCTTACAACCGTTGATCATTTAGATTGCATAGGAGTGTCTAAAAAATTCAATCAAATCCATTATCATTTGGTCATTCAAATTATGTAAACAAATGTAGTTTGCTAAATAAAATTAAAACGAATATTGTGATAATCATTCAAATTGTTAAATATTTTTTAATTTGACTAATTTTTTGTATGATTTATCTATACTATTATTAAGAGAAGAGGCTTTGTTAGCCGAAATTAAAAAATTGTACCAAAATAACCCTGAAATATTAATAAACTTTCATACTCATAAAATATAAAGGGATAATATAGTCAAATTACAAGAGAAACAGAAAAATAAGAAAAGAAAAAAAAATAGGGAAATAGATAAATACGTGGGAGAACTATCAACCCTATGAATAACTATCCACTAAATTCATTTTCTCTGCAGATAACTACCCACTATCTGTTTACACAACGAAAGTTTTTCTTTTATATGCAAAGTATGTGATTGCAGACTAGTATGTATGTATGTAGTCAAAGAATGAATGAATTAAATTATTAAACTACATGTTAAAAATAAAAGCATCCTCAAAAAAAAAATCCTTATATTTTTAAATTTAAAGAGATTTTCTCTAAATTCTATATCTGTGCGCGCACGCGCACGTGTCTAATATATATATATATATATATATCACCACCCCATATGCCACTAGCCCACCAGATCTTATTTGCAATACTTTACAGCGAGACATGAGATTCTGTGGGAGAAAAAAGGAGGGTTTTATATAATCAATCCTCGTATATTGGTTTTTTTTTTTTTTATTCCAATCCTCGTATATTGTTTATATTGGGATATTTCAGCGGTTAACTAGGTTGACATGTATCGTTTCTGCAATGCCTTTATAACTTTATTAATATGGGAATTTCATCTCCTAGTGGGCTGTAGAAAGCTCTCACAGCACTCAATTTAATTTTTGTTTATTTTGTAAGCTCTCATGTTTTAGAAACCCTAGGCGTGATCTCGTGCTTCTCTCCATCCCTAGGCGGCCGCATGTTGTCTACACGGCGATCTTGCGTGTAGCTTCATTGGTTAATTACTCTCCGAGCCGAGTTTGGAGGCAGACTCTTCCGGCTATAACCGTTCTCAGGTTGCGCTCCTTAGGACCGCTTTGGGGTCTTCCTACTCTAGGTCATTTTTGGATTTCTTCCTGTTGACTGTCCTTGAGGTGGTCGTGGCCAAGTAATGCTTTCGATGTTCCTGCACTTTCACCCACTGATTTTGCTTTTTGGACTGTCACAGGGTGAGAACCTTGGGTCAAAGATAAGTATATATATATGAGGAAATGATGTGGTGCGGTGATATGATTGATGTGATGTGTACATACAATATTATTATTTATATTTAGCAGGAATGAAATCTTATTAATCATGTAACCATATTACATTGTCGGCTTATCGCTAATATTAATCATTGATTGATAAATTTACGCATTTAGTGAGTAAATTATATAATATACCAATAAAGTGTGTTATTATATCTGCTATACGGGAAACTGAAAATATCAATTGACTGAGCTACTTGGAGACCAAGCAACAACAAGAGATATGACGATTGACTAGGGCAGCGCTATGTGTGCCGCCACCAAACCAAACAACCAAAGCGACCTCCGTCGCTATTCTGTTGATCCCAAACCTAGCAACATGTCCAGCATTGATGCTGTAACCTCGTCCTTTGCTGCATCACTTGCGCTTGCTAGCAGTGATGTCGTAGATGTCTCAAGAGCCTCGAATGGAATCCAGCAACGTGCCAAGCAATCTTTTCTGTTGGCACGTCCTCTGGTGAAGAAACCGGCTGCTTTGAATGATCTGAAACGTTTTTTCCGGCGAGTATGGGTCCTTGACAAAGGTTTCAAGATTCAAGAGCGGGCTCCAAACCGTTTTGTCCTGGAATTTGATTTGCGCAAAGATCGTAGCAAGGTTTTAAAGGGTGGACCATGGCGTTTTAGCCAGGCTCCGGTTGTGCTTCAGGAGTATGATGGCATCAAGGCTATTGAAGAGGTTGATCTGACTGTCCTCTTCTTCTGGGTTCGACTTAGTAATATTCCGCCATTGTTTGAGGAGCCTGACATGATCAGAGGTATTGCTTCTGTGGCTGGTAAGTATCTTGAGTTGGATGATAAACTCTTTGCAAATACGGGTAAGGTTAGGGTTCATGTGGCACATGATATTTCGAAACCTTTTTTCCTCAAGAAAACCCTAAAACTGTCACCTGGAGTAGAGGTTGAAATTTCATATTTTTTTGAAAACCTGGTAGGCAAGTGTGATCATTGCAATTTGATTTATCATGAGGGAGACTATTGCCCTTTGCTTGGTAGCCATGCCACAACAGGTATAAGACGCAGCACTGGAGAACAGAGGAAGGATTTGGTTGGTCCTTCTCTAGGGTTTGCGGCTAACACTTTTGTAGATGGAACCTTTCGTTTTCAAGGTGTGCAGACACCTATTTTGCCATCTATCTACAGGTCCTTATTCCAGCCCAAGGAAGCTTCTAAAGCACGCAAACCTATCATACTGCGTGACAGAGTTCTAAGTGCCACAGAAATGGAGAAGGAGGTGCACCAACCTTTAGCGTTGGCAGTAATTGCAGCTCCGGACATGGAGGTCTCATCTTCTGAACTTATCGCTCCAAGTGAAGGCATGGAATTTGATAAGAAGGTAGGGTCTGCAAGAAATAGCCCGAAGGCCTCTAAGGATGCAGAACCAGCTGTACCGGTTGAAGCAGAGAACAAGGAGAGTAGGGGTGACAAGCGTCACCTCCCCCCCTCTCCTTCAAAGTCTCCCCAAAAACTAAAGATTCTGCTACCAGAATTATTCAAACCGTTGCTGCCAGATATCCAGACAAAGAAACAAAAACTGCCTATGTTTACAAGTAAGTTCTCTGCCAGATCTTTGGGTATGGTTGAAGCTCCTGGTAATATTTTAGTGCCTAAAGATGTGATGCAAACAAGCTCTGGCACAAAGAAGAAAAGAGGAAGGCCTCTGGGAGCAAAGAATAAAAATCCTCCAAAGTCAAAGAAGGTTGCGGATGCGCAAGAGACTTGTTTTGCTTATCTCTCCAAACCTCCTAGCCCAACTGTTAAGGGCAAGGAGAAAATTTAAATTTTGTTTTTATTTCTAAACTTTGCCTAATTGCTATGTATTGCTTTTCATAGTTATTAGGCTCGCTTTTGAATAAGTGAGCACTGGTTGTCTAATGGGTGGTGCTAGCATACCACGTCCTAAACTTGTCTAAAGATGGCAAGGGAAGGTATGTATCCGTGCCATTCTGGCTTGAGTTGAATGAAATGATTGATTTGGTTCAAAAAAAAATATCTGCTATATTATTATCTAGCATAAATGAAATGAAAGCATCATTAAGAGCATCTCCAATAAAATTGGAACGGTAATAAAAGACAGATGAATTTATATCAACTCATAACTTTAATCCACCGTGGATAGCAGAAACCAAATTTTAAGTTAAAATTAGCACAAGAGAAAGAGAATCTCATATGTTATCTTTCTTTATTATTATTTCTCTCACTCTCTCTCTTATGTTTCTCTTTCTTCTAATCTCTCTCTTTCTCTTCTAAAATTATTCTGGGTTGTGGGAGGTGCCGCCGCAAGAGGTACAACAAGAGGGCATGGGCTACCAATGCAGTAGAGAGATGCAGCGGCGCCGTGAGGAAAAGAATATGAAATATTGTGCTCAAGCAATGAAGCCATGAAGGGAAGGAAAAGAATTTTGCGTAGCGGCTAGAAGAGCTGCGGGAAAGAAATACAGCTGGAAAAGAAAAAAAAAAGGATAATATAATAAAATAATATATCTGTTTTAGAGAAACGAAAATTGAGAGAAAATCGTTGTGTATTCTCATTGATAATAGAGGCCTCATTATATAGAGGATTACAATGCAGAGTCTGAATCATAGAAGGAAAGATAATCGTACATTGAATAGGAATCTCTAGATTATTCTAATTAAACCCTATTACCACTAGGTCAAGTAACCTAGAGTTTGGGCTAGACACAAAATAAGGTTTTACTTGAACACTCCCCCTTGTGTCGCCTAAATGCGGTGCTTCTCTAGTTGCCTCGTTAAAAACCTTGCCGAGTAACAAAAACTCAGTGGGACAAAAATAACCTCGGTCGAAGGGGAAAAAGAGCACAATACATGTCACGCCCCGAATTTTGAATAACAAATTCAAATCCGAAACATGAATTAAACAACTTAAACAAATAAACATTCTGAATTTTTTTTTTTCAGAAACAACCTCGCCACTCACGCTCAAATTCAAAACTCGAAGACCTCGAGTTAATTATTACAACTCACTCGTACAAAGTAACTTGTAAAGCTCTAATGAGCATAACAAACCTCACAACTGAAAATCAGAGTATTACAAAGCAGCTACTCTACACGGTTCGATCACCTTCCTGAATTCTCCAGTCCTGTAGGATTATCCGCTACACCGTTTGAATAGTGTACCGGGATTGCAACAACAAAAAACCCGGTAAGCTTTTGACAGCCAGTATGAGTAAAAGAAAGAATGGTTGATTTATTATAACACAGTACTTTTAACTCAAGTAACAACCAACAATTTCAACATCCACAAAGAAAACCACAATCTCGATAATCGATCACCAAAATCATTAACTCCAAATCATTTGAAATCACACACAAAGAAATCAAATGAATCACTCATCTCTACTCTTAACAAGATGTCTTTATCCCCACAATACGGAATAATATTTCTCCACTTTCTACAAGTCTCATCCATCACTGCACTTCCCAATTAAACTAATAAGAACATTAATCATGCATAGAAAGTTAATTCAGGAAATAACCAACACGCATAAAATCAGAAGTCATAGTAATCCCTGCATATAATTTAGTTCAGGAGATTACATTAAAATCAAACAATAAAATGAAAACGAGAAATAAACGGGAAATCGAACCATAGAAATGATCAAGGAAATAAATAGAGATAATAAACAATATAACCGAAAAAGAAGAAAAGAGAAAAAGAATAGAAATTTAAACAAAAGAATTAACAAGAAAATTAATTAAAAACATCATCAACTCACACTAATAAATCCATCCAAAACTCAACACCTTTTACCAAAAGGACTCTTACAAGTCACATCGTGACAAAATCATAGGAAATGTTAACCTAACAAATCATTATGAAAATCCGGTCCAACCTTGACACGTTGGCAGACAGACTAGAGCTCTAACTGATCGAAATCACTAACCGGGCCAAAGGCGTAATTACGATATATTGCCTGAGGATGCAACCTGCAAACCCCGGATCTTTAGGCCAACCTGACCCTTAGATCAAAACATTTAAGCGAGTCGCACTAGACCCAAAATGTTAAAACAAATCAAACGGAGAAATCACAACCTGTGACTCTCAAATCCTCAGACCACCGGTCGTCAGATTAAAACATTTAAAATGGTCATACCGGACCTGAAAATGTTTCCCAACCCAAAAGGAGAAATCACAACCTGCAACTCCCCAAATCCTCAAACACTTTTCAAAACAATAGAAATACCATTTCCCACGACATATTGTTTCCCGAAAAGTCATACCCAAAAACAATATATGAACTCACTCACAAATATTGTTTGCATCACAACAATTCTACCAATACATATATGTTTCCGACATATGTAAATATTCAATTCAATAATCCACATACCACAATGCCACACCATCCATATATATATTCCACATAAATATATATATACGTAATTATCCGCTCAGGGATAATCACTAATACCAACTATAGTCCACACAATAAAATCGTGAAATTCATTTTTATAGTTTAAATACATTTTACTTACCTATGGACCGTAGTTGATCAAGCCCATATGATTTAAAACAAATATTTATTTCATAAATATTTTCACACAATTACGACAAAATAAAGTAATTAAATTTATTCGGTTCGTAATATGAACCACGTGAGGTTTACTCACCTCTGATCCAGCTGCGTCTTCTTAACAGCTCAATTAACAATCTCACGAATCGTCCGCCAAATAAATCCATCGATCACCTAATCCAATAATGATCTTAACTTAGCCAACAACTCAAAAGCACACATATACGGGAATCTGACGGTCGGATTCTAACTTATATAAAAATCCGACGGATGGATTCTCACAAATCGCCTCCCGAATCACCATTTCTCAATTATACGAAGATCCAACGGTCGGATATTCGTCCGTGACCACACAAAGTCATCGGGACAGTCATATGATCAACATATCAAATCTACAATTCCATCAGACGGTCTGATCTTCACAGATCACAAATCGAACGATCGAAATCGATCGAAACTTAAAAATTCAAAACTTAATCATACGATATCCAAAAATTACGTGTAATATACCAAAATGATCGTATTGAAATATAGAATCTGAAAATGTACAGAAACCATATTTTTGATCCCCGGAGGTGGCCGGAAAGGGCCGCCGGAGTTAGTGGCAGAGCCGCCGCCGACCACCACCAATGGTGTCGGGGCCGGGCTGCTCTTCTTCCTCTCATCATGCTTAACAACTTTCATAACTACCATGTAAGCTGAAAAGGACCGGAAGTGGTTGAAATTACCTAAAACAGTCGAGGTGGCCGGAATTTTTCCAGAAACCGGTGAGAATTTGCAAAAACCGGCGAAGCTCCGATCAACGTAAAAATGTCCTCCTTTCGCTTCGATTCCTTCAGGAGACTTGTTCAGAACTTAAAGACGAACTCACTGGTTCAAGAATCACTCAAAACGAAGCTCTACAGCTCGAGATATCTTGATCGAAAGCGTCGGTGGCCGGAAAATTTCCAGAATCCGGCGAGCTTGAATTCCGACGTAAAAACTTCAATTTCTCGCTTCGATCCCTTCATGAAAGTTGTTCAAAACTTCAATCTGAGTTCACCAGCTCAAGAATCACAAGAAATGATGGTCTGTAGCTCGAGATATCCGGATCGATAGCTCCGGTTTCGTTCTTGGTTGGGTTTGACTTGCAGCCACTGCTACGGGCCACGCCACCGTGTGAGGCTGCTTCTGGGAGCTTCAGGAAGTTGAGGCGAGCTTGTGGATGGATTTTGGTGAGGATTGGTGACCGGTAGCTTGAGATATCAAGCTTGGTTCCAAAACGAGCTCAAACCGGGCGGAGCTTCCCGCCGCCGCTGGTGGCCGTGTCACGGTGCAAGGCTGCCTCTGGCAGCTGCGCAAGGCTGAGACGAAGCAAAAGGAAGTGGTTCGACGCCGTTTGGTGGCCGGTGGAGGTAGAGAGAGACCGAAGAGCCTTTGCTCTGTCTTTCGGTTTCGGTCGAGCGAGAGAGAGAGAGAGAGAGAGAATTGTCTGCTTCTTTCAATTATGCAGACATGTATGATGATTAGAACAACCGGCCTTGAATCAAGGTACACCTTACCTTTTAACAAAGGTGTTTGCCACCAAATTGTTTTGAATAAAAAAAACAGGTTATTACAATCTACCCTCCTTAAAGAAATTTCGTCCCGAAATTTAAGCGCAAGTTAATTGCTCTCGATTACGGTTAACCTAACCATCGAATCTCCATCTTTCCCAAAACTGTTGTAATCTACAAAGCCACAGCCCTTTGTATAAAAATACATTCCTATGGCCACTAAATCCTTTCATCACGATGTAAATTCTCAAAACAACTGCTCAACATCACTCCACATCAATTACACAAAATCATCACGTGGATCATCACATAGATCATCACTTAGATCTTCACAGAGATTATCTTATAGATCCTCACATAGATCATCACTCTGTACTGGCATACAAGCACAGTAAAGACTCCCACAAAGCGTTTCGCTACTCCATTAGCATCACGGTAAATCTCTATAGTAAAACTTAAGCATGCACTATTCTACACAACAATAGAGATGCATCACTCAAAACAAATCATTCTCAAAAGCACGCCAATAAAACATGTCACCCAGTGATGATGACTTGGGCTTGCTCAATCCTTGGGCTAAGCATTAGGGCTGGCCAATTGGGCCGAAGAAACCGAACCATTCACATTTCGAACCGGCCCGAACCAATTTGGGTTTAACATTTGGGCCTACCATTCGGGCCGAACAATTGGGCTTACTATTTGGGCCTACCAATCGGCCCACCGACTTCCAGCTCGGCTACGGTATGAAATTGTACATACCGTAGGTATACCGTATATATATATGCATACCGTACATACCGTATATATGTATGCATATCGTACAACTGTATAAACGTATGCATACCGTACAGACCATATATACGTATGTATACCGTACATACCGTATATACGTCCGTATATCAAGCATATATGGGATCCAAAAATATTTGTAAGAGGTAAGGTTCGAACTCCCGACCTCGAACACGAAGGTTTTGCTCCCAACCACTGAAGCAAGAGCTGCCTTCATTAATATATGCTCACGTGTTATATTTATTATGTCATAAGCGACATAAATAAAATAACGGGGGAGGCAAGGTTCGAAACCTTAACCTGCTGCACGAAACCTTTGTCCCCAACCACTGGAGCACAAGCTGTGCTTAATATAATGTGTACAAATTTTATACTTATTATGTCATAAACGAACATAATAAAAATAAACGAGAGGCGAGGTTCGAACCTCAGACCTCTTGTACACGAACTTTACACTCAACCACTCGAGCACAGCTGCTCACGTTATTATCCATACCAATCCTTTTATTTAAACCAACTGTTTCAACTGTTTCAACAATTCGGCCCAAAACATCCAAAACTGTTTCAGAAACTCGGCCCATCATGTCCAAAACTGTTTCTGAACCTCGGCCCATCAGGCCTCCACCCACAGCTACAGTGATGCCTTGATCCGAGACAGGCCCAAGTACGGCCCACTTGTGTCACGGCTTATCCCTTCCGTGATTTACGGCAGTCAAATATGCTTTCGGCTACAGCTGTCTGCCACAGCGCCTCGAGATTCCCTCGGTCCCCTTACACGCTCTCCACGCGCCAACAACTTTTCCGGGTTTCAGGGCGACTTTAATCCAACGCGTAGAATGAATCACAGGAATCGTCCATCCAACGGTGGAGATCTGCTCACCTCGCTCTATAAATAGGTGCATTCTGAAGGCGCAACTGTTCACTCCAAAGGAACGAAAATCTCTCCTGAGTTCCAGCCCCTCTCTCCCAACTCTTCAGCTTTCCTCTTCTTTCAAAACTCAAAACATTTCTTCTTCGATTCAATCCTTCTCTTCTGATCTTCTCTCCCATCTAGTTGATTCAATCCCATCTTTCCTCTGAACTTTCAGATCTCCAACCCACCATCATCATCCTTAATCCCTTTAACAACAACTCCTTCAAACACTCGACAACTTTACTCTTCGATCTTCACATCCCCTCAACCCATCACCATGGAACCACGAACTCTGCAACTGATGGAGCTACAAACCCAGCAACAAATCGAGGATGGAGGAAACAACCAAGCAGCCGGGAGTAGTGCCAACACAGATTTCTGGCGAAGCCGTGCCAGGTGGGTTCCTACTCCAGATCAAATAAGGATCCTCAGGGATCTTTACTACGACAAGGGAGTTAAGACCCCAACTACAGAGCATATTCACGAGATCTGTCTCCAGCTGCAACAGTATGGACAGGTTGAGGGCAAGAACATTTATTTTTGGTTCCAGAATGTCAGGGCTCGAGAGAAGCAGATGAAGAGGTGCAATCAGGCTGCTCAAGTGCCCATGGGAACTAGTTCTCCTGGTACTGGTGGATCCATTGATCTCAATTTTGGGTCCACTGGTTCTACTGGTGCTGGTGGATCTATCGACATCAATTTTGGGCCAGCTGGTGGATCCATTGACATCAATTTTGGGTCCACTAGTTCTACTGATGATGGTAGATCTATTAATCTCAACTTTGGTTCCACCGATTCTACTGGTAATGAAGGATTTCTTGATTTAAATTTTGTTTCATATTCTTCCTCACACTTCAACACTAATACCAGTACAACTCTTTTGGCACAACAGGAGGACAAACATCCCTGCAACAACGAGGAGGAGATCACCAGGAGGTTGAAACTCTTCCTCTGTTCCCCGTGCACGGCGAGGACGTCTTTGGTAACCCGAATACTACTTCCGAGGAAGGTAGCGCATTTGGTTACTATTCTGGTGGCTCAGGCGGTTACAACAGTGGCTCTAACGTTTCTCTTGAGCTCAGCCTCAATCCATCCGGAGCTGCTGACTAGGCTTAGCATAGCATAGTCCTCGTTTTCCTTTTTGTAATATAAAATCAATAAGATTGCATGCATGTCGTTTCTTCTTTTTGTTAAACCAACAATAACACCAACGATCATCCTTGGTCACCCAATACTATTTTCAAAACCATTGACAACTCTGCTGCACACATCAATCATAATGATTTATCACAAACAATCAATTAAGTTGCACAGAGGTCTAGCTAGCATCCTTAGAGTCAAACCAAACACAAACAATTTCGTCGCTAGAATCAGGGATTAATAAAGCTAAACACTTCCTGAGTCAGCTGGGAAAAACCCACATCCTTAGAGTTACTCTTATTACTCTTATAAAGTCTCAACCATTCCATCTAAAAACATTTGTACGTCCAACTTAAGAAGGCAAAATTTCTATCAATTCATACTCGTATCCACATTCGATACTTGCATAGGTCAACATCATGCCTTCAACCAAACACTTCAACATTCAAAAGAACCGCACTTCCATAAAACAATTCTCATTGACTCAACAGAGTTAAATCCGGAGGTTCCCATTCCTCAAAGATTGTAACTCGCGGTAACTGAACTTATTCTAATACGAACCTACAAGACAACTTTACGGTTCTAAGTACTACCTCTTCGAATATCCATCATCTAAGAAGTATAGTATGCTTGGCTAATACACGTATAACACTTAAAACACAGTATAAGTCAAATACAAGTCCATATTAACCAAGTTGTTACTACAGGGAAGGTATTCACGTTCCTAAAACGACCTAGCGGCCTAAACAACTCCCAACACTCACGCATACCCAATGACTTAGCCAATACCGAAGAGCACACGATGGGGATCCGCTGCAGACGGGCCATCACTCGGAAAGTATTGACACATCACCAAATATGCACCTTACGCTCTGATACCAAACTGTCACGCCCCGAATTTTGAATAACAAATTCAAATCCGAAACATGAATTAAACAACTTAAACAAATAAACGTTCTGAATTTTTTTTTTTCAGAAACAACCTCGCCACTCACGCTCAAATTCAAAACTCGAAGACCTCGAGTTAATTATTACAACTCACTCGTACAAAGTAACTTGTAAAGCTCTAATGAGCATAACAAACCTCACAACTGAAAATCAGAGTATTACAAAGCAGCTACTCTACACGGTTCGATCACCTTCCTGAATTCTCCAGTCCTGTAGGATTATCCGCTACACCGTTTGAATAGTGTACCGGGATTGCAACAACACAAAACCCGGTAAGCTTTTGACAGCCAGTATGAGTAAAAGAAAGAATGGTTGATTTATTATAACACAGTACTTTTAACTCAAGTAACAACCAACAATTTCAACATCCACAAAGAAAACCACAATCTCGATAATCGATCACCAAAATCATTAACTCCAAATCATTTGAAATCACACACAAAGAAATCAAATGAATCACTCATCTCTACTCTTAACAAGATGTCTTTATCCCCACAATACGGAATAATATTTCTCAACTTTCTACAAGTCTCATCCATCACTGCACTTCCCAATTAAACTAATAAGAACATTAATCATGCATAGAAAGTTAATTCAGGAAATAACCAACACGCATAAAATCAGAAGTCATAGTAATCCCTGCATATAATTTAGTTCAGGAGATTACATTAAAATCAAACAATAAAATGAAAACGAGAAATAAACGGGAAATCGAACTATAGAAATGATCAAGGAAATAAATAGAGATAATAAACAATATAACCGAAAAAGAAGAAAAGAGAAAAAGAATAGAAATTTAAACAAAAGAATTAACAAGGAAATTAATTAAAAACATCATCAACTCACACTAATAAATCCATCCAAAACTCAACACCTTTTACCAAAAGGACTCTTACAAGTCACATCGTGACAAAATCATAGGAAATGTTAACCTAACAAATCATTATGAAAATCCGGTCCAACCTGGACACGTTGGCAGACAGACTAGAGCTCTAACTGATCGAAATCACTAACCGGGCCAAAGGCGTAATTACGATATATTGCCTGAGGATGCAACCTGCAAACCCCGGATCTTTAGGCCAACCTGACCCTTAGATCAAAACATTTAAGCGAGTCGCACTGGACCCAAAATGTTAAAACAAATCAAACGGAGAAATCACAACCTGTGACTCTCAAATCCTCAGACCACCGGTCGTCAGATTAAAACATTTAAAATGGTCATACCGGACCTGAAAATGTTTCCCAACCCAAAAGGAGAAATCACAACCTGCAACTCCCCAAATCCTCAAACACTTTTCAAAACAATAGAAATACCATTTCCCACGACATATTGTTTCCCGAAAAGTCATACCCAAAAACAATATATGAACTCACTCACAAATATTGTTTGCATCACAACAATTCTACCAATACATATATGTTTCCGACATATGTAAATATTCAATTCAATAATCCACATACCACAATGCCACACCATCCATATATATATTCCACATAAATATATATATACGTAATTATCCGCTCAGGGATAATCACTAATACCAACTATAGTCCACACAATAAAATCGTGAAATTCATTTTTATAGTTTAAATACATTTTACTTACCTATGGACCGTAGTTGATCAAGCCCATATGATTTAAAACAAATATTTATTTCATAAATATTTTCACACAATTACGACAAAATAAAGTAATTAAATTTATTCGGTTCGTAATATGAACCACGTGAGGTTTACTCACCTCTGATCCAGCTGCGTCTTCTTAACAGCTCAATTAACAATCTCACGAATCGTCCGCCAAATAAATCCATCGATCACCTAATCCAATAATGATCTTAACTTAGCCAACAACTCAAAAGCACACATATACGGGAATCTGACGGTCGGATTCTAACTTATATAAAAATCCGACGGATGGATTCTCACAAATCGCCTCCCGAATCACCATTTCTCAATTATACGAAGATCCAACGGTCGGATATTCGTCCGTGACCACACAAAGTCATCGGGACAGTCATACGATCAACATATCAAATCTACAATTCCATCAGACGGTCTGATCTTCACAGATCACAAATCGAACGATCGAAATCGATCGAAACTTAAAAATTCATAACTTAATCATACGATATCCAAAAATTACGTGTAATATACCAAAATGATCGTATTGAAATATAGAATCTGAAAATGTACAGAAACCATATTTTTGATCCCCGGAGGTGGCCGGAAAGGGCCGCCGGAGTTAGTGGCAGAGCCGCCGCCGACCACCACCAATGGTGTCGGGGCCGGGCTGCTCTTCTTCCTCTCATCATGCTTAACAACTTTCATAACTACCATGTAAGCTGAAAAGGACCGGAAGTGGTTGAAATTACCTAAAACAGTCGAGGTGGCCGGAATTTTTCCAGAAACCGGCGAGAATTTGCAGAAACCGGCGAAGCTCCGATCAACGTAAAAATGTCCTCCTTTCGCTTCGATTCCTTCAGGAGACTTGTTCAGAACTTAAAGACGAACTCACTGGTTCAAGAATCACTCAAAACGAAGCTCTACAGCTCGAGATATCTTGATCGAAAGCGTCGGTGGCCGGAAAATTTCCAGAATCCGGCGAGCTTGAATTCCGACGTAAAAACTTCAATTTCTCGCTTCGATCCCTTCATGAAAGTTGTTCAAAACTTCAATCTGAGTTCACCAGCTCAAGAATCACAAGAAATGATGGTCTGTAGCTCGATATATCCGGATCGATAGCTCCGGTTTCGTTCTTGGTTGGGTTTGACTTGCAGCCACTGCTACGGGCCACGCCACCGTGTGAGGCTGCTTCTGGGAGCTTCAGGAAGTTGAGGCGAGCTTGTGGATGGATTTTGGTGAGGATTGGTGACCGGTAGCTTGAGATATCAAGCTTGGTTCCAAAACGAGCTCAAACCGGGCGGAGCTTCCCGCCGCCGCTGGTGGCCGTGTCACGGTGCAAGGCTGCCTCTGGCAGCTGCGCAAGGCTGAGACGAAGCAAAAGGAAGTGGTTCGACGCCGTTTGGTGGCCGGTGGAGGTAGAGAGAGACCGAAGAGCCTTTGCTCTGTCTTTCGGTTTCGGTCGAGCGAGAGAGAGAGAGAGAGAGAATTGTCTGCTTCTTTCAATTATGCAGACATGTATGATGATTAGAACAACCGGCCTTGAATCAAGGTACACCTTACCTTTTAACAAAGGTGTTTGCCACCAAATTGTTTTGAATAAAAAAAACAGGTTATTACAATACACCCTTCACGCTTCGAGACGAACATGTAGACATCTCCCCCTGATGTCTGCGCCTCCCCCTGATGACTACGATAATGGGAGTTCAGATAATTTCCGCAAGCCAATTCTTGCCACATGTTTCTCGAACGTGGATTTGGGCAATGACTTAGTAAACAAGTCTGCCACATTGTCCTCAGATCGAACCTGGTTTACTTTGATCTTGAGGAGCTTCTGTTGTTACTGATTGTAGAAGAATTTGGGCAATATGTGCTTGGTGTTGTCGCCTTTGATGTAACATTGCTTCATTTGTTCAATGCAAGCAGCATTATCCTCATAAATGCTCGTTGGCTCATCTGTGGTAGACTTCAGACCACAATTGCTTCGAACATGCGTAACTATGGATCAAAGCCATATACATTCACAAACTGCTTCGTGAAGAGCAATAATCTCTCCATGATTCGAAGAGGTAGCGACTAAAGTCTGCTTTGTAGAGCTCCAAGATATCGCGGTCTGTCCCATGGTGAATACATAACCAGTTTGAGAGCGACCTTTGTGTGGGTCAGAGAGGTACCTAGCATCTGCAAAACCTTCCAAAACACTTATATCTTTTTGGGATGGGGAGAGGGAACGTAGTCCACCATGTGTGGCGTCCCTGGCACTTGATGGGTCTGAATCCATCGTCTCTCTGTAGGGATAGAACAAGCTCATATCAATCGTACTACTTAGGTATCGAAAGATATCTTTAACACCAGTCCAATGGCGTCGTGTTGGCGTAGAGCTATATCTAGCTAGCAAGTTCACAGCGAATGAGATGTCCGGTCTTGTGCATTGCGCTAAGTACAATAATGCGCCTATTACACTTAGGTAAGGCACTTCTGCCTCTAGCACTTCTTCATCGTCGTCTTTTGGACGAAATGGATCCTTCTTTGGATCAAGACTACAGACAACCATTGGGGTGCTTGAAGGCTTAATCTTGTCAGTGTTGAAACGCCTAAGCATCTTTTGGGTATAAGCTGATTGATGAATCAGGATACCATCTCTACGGTGCTCAAGTTCCAAACCGAGGCAAAACCGTGTTTTCCCAAGATCTTTCATCTCAAATTCGGATTTCAAGTGTTCAGCGGTTTCCCTTAACTCTTTAAGGGTGCCAATTATATTCATGTCATCGACATAAACCGCTACTATTGCAAATCCGGAACTTGTCATTTTTATGAACACACATGGGCATAGTTCATTGTTGACATATCCATTACCAATCAAGTAGTCACTTAGACGGTTATACCACATCCGTCCGGATTGTTTCAATCCATATAGTCAGCGTTTCAACCTTATAGTAAACGCGCTCCGTGGTTTAGAGCCACTTGATTTGGGTAGCTGAAGTCCATCTGGAACCTTCATGTATATCTCTGTATCTAGATCCCCATATAGATACGCAGTAACCACATCCATAAGCTGCATGTTCAGTTTTTTGAAAACTACCAAACTGACAAGGTAGCGGAACGTAATGACGTCCATTCCAGGGCGTTGTGAGAAACCTTGCGCCATAAGGCGAGCTTTATACCTTACAATCTCGTTTCTCTCATTACGCTTTCTAACGAATACCCATTTGTGACCAACTGGTTTGGTGTTGGGCGGTATTGGTACGACTTTGCCAAATACATTTCTTTTCGCTAGAGAATCAAGTTCTGCCTGGATGGCATCTTTCCATTTTGGCCAATCGGCTTTACGTTGACATTCATCAACAGAGCGTGGTTCGATGTCATCGGTCTCAATAATCTCACGCGCTACGGAGTACGCGAATACATCATCAATAATGATGGAACTTCTTTCCCACGTCTCATGTACACTAGTACTGTAATTTACAGAGATCTCTACGTTCTCAGGGATAGGTTCTGACATTGAGGCGTCCCCCAAAGATGTCTCTTGGACATAACCATAATCTGGAACATTCTCATGGGACAGATTTTGAGTATCGATGATCAAAGGATTTGTTTGTGCCTCATTCGCTCTCTTTCTAGGGCGAGTATCCTTCGAACCAACAGGTCTACCACGCTTCCTTGCAGGACCTGCGGCCATAGACGCCACATCATTGCCATTCTGGGCAATGGCGCCATCTCATGGTGTCACCGGAGTGGCGTTATGTCCAGTATTCGGGACATCGATCCTTCCAGGCACATTTGCAGCAGGTATGTGTGATCTCGTCACTTTAGCAACATCAGAAAACGCATCAGGCAGAGTGTCTGCTACGTTCTGGAGCTCGATTATTCTTCGCACTTCAAGTTCGGACTGTGCGGTACGGGGATCGAGATGAGACATAGTGGGGACAGACCACGACAATTCCTGTCGTTCATGTTGAACATCTTTGTTCTTATCTCCCTCTAACGATAGGAAGACTGTCTCATCAAAGTGACAATCCGCGAATCTAGCGATAAAGAGATCGCTTGTCAAGGGTTCAAGATAGCAGACGATAGTTGGAGATTCATAGCCAACATAGATGCCCATTCGTCGTTGTGGACCCATCTTAGTACGCTGTGGCGGCGTAATAGGCACATAAATGGCACACCCAAAAATGCGTAAGTGCGAGACATCAGGCTCGTACCCAGTTACTAACTGTAACGCAGAGTAAGATTGGGTTGCAGTGGGTCGTAGACGAATTAGCGTCGTTGCATGCAATATTACATATCCCCAAACAGAAACAGGGAGACTGGTGCGCATAACCAATATCCGTGCTATCATCTGTAGTCGTTTGATAGCGGGTTCCGCGAGACCATTTTGGATATGAACATGGGGAACTGGATGCTCTACATCAATCCCCAGTGACATGAAATAGTCATCGAACGTTTTCGATGTAAACTCCCCAGCATTATCAAGTCGAATTGACTTAATGGGATGGTCAGGGTAGTGAGCCGGTAGACTGATAATCTGGGCGAGGAGTTTAGCATAAGCAGCATTTCGAGTGGACAACAAAGCGACATGTGACCAGCGTGTCGACGCATCAACCAATACCATAAAGTATTTAAAAGGTCCGCATGATGGTTGAATTGGTCCACAGATATCCCCTTGGATTCTTTGTAAGAACGGAATGAGTATTTTAGGATCCTTTGCGTAGGACGGTCTCGATCCTAATTTCCCGAAGGAACAGACTTTGCAAAATGAGCGAGGGGCCTTAGAAGCAACCAATGAGGATTTTGGTTGGGCCTGAGCGTCTGTAGCGCTATTAGAAGCAAAATGTGTGACTACATCACCCCTTATGGCGTTGGAACCATAGAAAGTGGCATCCATGGCGTCTTGGCCATGGGGAGAAACATTCATGGCGTCATGGCCATGGTTGGCGCCATTTATGGCATTGTCACAAGGGATGTGGGCAGTCCTATGGCGGCCCAAGACAGCTGCAGCGCCAGAGACTGCGGTTGTTGCGATCTTGCTAAGTCCGGGAATCAATTTTCGATTCTTGCTTCTTCTCACTCTAAAGAATGGATGTCCTTGTGAAGTCTTTAGTAATATCACGACCAGGATGTCCTAGTCTATCATGTCAAAGCCAGTATGTGTCAGAATCCAAGAGATCTCCTCTTATGACATTATTGGATTCAATTGGTCGAATTGTAGTGACATAAATTCCACTAGATTGACACATAAGCTTCTCTAAGATGCGCTTCCATCCGCAATCATTAGAGGTAACGCAAAAGAACTCTTTTCCATTCTCAGTATGCGTTTCCGCATGGAATCCGTTGGCTCTTATATCTTTAAAGCTCAATAAGGTTCGATTTGCCTTAGGAGCGTAGAGAGCTTCTGCGACTTTAATCAAGGTGCCATTTGGCAATAGGAATTTGGCCATTCCATGTCCTTGAACCAAACCTGATGGCCCAGCCATCGTAGTCATAGAGGAATATGCGGGCAACATCTCTAAGAATAATTGCCTATGGCGTAGAATGGTGTGCGTAGTCGCACTATCCTCAAGACATTGTAGTTCTCCATAATCCATTCCTAAAAGAAAAGCTCGTAATTAAAAATGAGTCATAAAGAAAAGAACTAAACTTTTATTAATAAGCCAAACGGAATTACATCATTGTTTCTTTGACCAAAGAAAATCTAATCCAATAAACTAGCTAATGCAAAACAATGGTAGTCGTCTAACTTCTTTCGGTAATTCCAATGCAAATGTAACTAGGTGAGTAGAGAGATGTCGGTGGGGCGAGGCTCACTTAAGTACCACTAATCTCAAAACCTTCCTAGACATCATGCTTACATTGAGTATGCCTACTTTGAAGAAAGACTAATATCATTGGCATCTACTACAAAAATAATATGGCAATTGCCTACATCTCTTGAAAAATAAAAGGACTTAATCAAAATCGCCAGTTTCTTGGCCCTTGAAGTCGTCCACCCTAAGAGCAACGTCATCCTCTTGATCTTCTTGCTCCATGTAGTGTGCCTCCCTTGCTTCACGATACGCCTTGTATGCGTCTGCAACATTCTGGGATACTCTACATGCTTTGGCCCAATGTCCAGTTGATCCACATCGAAGACAAACATCATTATGGTAAGGCTCCCTTGATCGAGGTGCCTTTGGGGCGCGATTTGGACGGCCATTGCCCTTGGTGGCGTCACCACCATGGTCGGAGGCTCCGCCTCTCTCTCTCTTCACACGTTGACCTCCACGGTTCCGTGCACGCCTCTCTTGGCGGTTTACTTCCTCTTTGGGGCGAGTATATGAACCAGAACGTCCAGAATTGTCCCTTTTCTTCGGGTTTCGCTCCTTAAGTCCTCCTTTGGGGGCGCAACTATAGTTAGACTCCGGAATAGACTTGGTTCCCATGGGTCTAGCATTATAGTTCTTCACAAGGATATTGTCGTGCTTCTCAGCTACGTTCATAGCACCAATAAGCTCATGAAACCTTGTGATACATCCTGCATTCACATCAATCCGATAATTCTTAGAAATCATCAGTGCAGAGACGGGGAAGGTAGAGAGAGTCTTCTCGATCAACATCGTATCAATTATGGTTTTGCCACAAAACTCCATCAAAGACTTGATACGAAGGGCTTCCGAGTTATAATCAAGTACAGACTTGAAATCACAGAAGCAGAGGCTATGACATCTCACTTCTAAATCAGGAAGCAGGGAGTCACGAACGTTGCCAAATCGCTGCTCAAGTTCCACCCATAGTTTTCTGGGGTTTTCCTCGTTGAGGTATTCACTTTGGAGCGCGTCATTCATGTGCCTTGTCATGAGAATGATAGCTTTGGCTTCATTTGCCTCTCTCGTAGCTCTATTTGCTTCAAAAGCAGCAGCTTGTTGAGGAGTAAGCACGTCCTGACTTAGCTCTTGGATGGTTTCCAGAAGTCCATCAGCCTTAAGATGTTGGCGCACATCTCGGACCCACCTATGGTATCCTGCGCCAGTTGTCTCCAGTGGAACAAAGTTCAACTTGTTCAGGTTACTCATCCTGAAAAACAACACAAGATTAGGGTTAGTTTCGGAGCGAAAAAGGATACCACGAAAAACTATAAAAAAATTTAGCGTACTCGCTTCCAAGAAATTAGGGATTTTCTGAGCGTAGTCGCTTCCAAGAAAATCCGATTCCAATAGGGGTTTTTGATTAGATCGAAACAACGATGTATGTGGTCGATCGTTTTCTTCTCAACAAACTCTAAGTTTGGAGTACTCTACAAGCTCCAAGCTTGGAGTGAGCACGAACCCCCACAGTTCGGCTTTCGGTCTCCCCTATGAAGAAGAAATGGGGGTAGAAGAAGGGAGGTTGCAAGTCCCCGAGAAAAAGAAGAAAAGAATGAAAAACTTCAAAAACGGGAACTTTTAGAAAAGTTTACCTTGGAAAATTACCGGAAATCTTGACCGGAAAAGTCGTTGAAGGTGGCCGGGAAAAGGTCGTTGGAGGCCGCCGGAAGCAGGTGGCCGGAGCTAGGCTGGGCTGTGCGGGGCTGTTGCGGAGGCTGTGCTGGAGTTGTGCAGGGGCTGTCGGCAGGTGTCTTGGCAGATGTCTGCAGCAGGCGCGCAGGAGCTCGGCAAGGGCCTGTGCGGGGCTGTCAGCAGGTCTCGGCAGGGGCCTATGTGGGGCTTGTGGCAGGTCTCGACAAAGGCTTTCGGCAGCTTCTTGGCAGATCGGCAGGTCTCGGCAGGGTAGGCACAGGGCAAGGCAGGGGCCGGTTCAGATCGATTCCGGCTGGTTCCGGTGGTTCCGCCGCTGGTTCTGGGCTCCTTGGGACTAGGGCTTCGATATGTGAGGCGGTGGATTCTGGAATATGAGGGCTACGAAATTAGGGTTTTCAGGGTTAGGGCTTCATGCTGATAACGTGTTTTAGAGAAATGGGTATTGAGAGAAAATCGCTGTGTATTCTCATTGATAATAGGGGCCTCTTTATATAGAGAATTACAATGCATAGAGTCTGAGTCATACAAGGAAAGATAATCGTACATTGAATAGGAATCTCTAGATTCTTCTAATTAAACCCTATTACCACTAGGTCAAGTAACTTAGAGTTTGGGTTAGACACAAAATAAGGTTTTACTTGAACAATATCAATTTAAACCATGAGCTATTGATATCACGTCATTTTGATAATATTAATCTTGAGATTCGATGAGGAAATTTGGAAGACACGATTTCATGTAGATTGGTTGATGGCCAGAGATAATAGTACTAGTCCTTTTTTCACTTTATCCAAAGCCAGCGAGCGTATAGGACAATACTTGACTACCATAGCTGGTTAGTAAAAGCTGACTTTATCCAATAATAAAGGGACATTTGTCCTTTAAGAATTTCTTTTTTTGAAAGTTAGTGATCCGCATGTAGGGCTGGGCATTTAACCTGAAAAACTGAAACCTGACCCGAACCAGCCCGGGACCGAATCGGACGGTCCGGGCTTTTTTTAAAAAATTGAAAGTTATTGAAAACCCGACCCGATACCATTATAAAATGGTCCGAGCCCGTGCCTTAGAAAACAAGCTAAAAAAAAGCCCGATATCATTGATACGTTGACACATGTTCGCATATTATTCGTCCAAAATCAAGTTTACCATACATCTGCACAGGGGATTATGAACCCAAGTAAAAACCTAAACACTATCCGTCTCTATCCCAATTCGATCAAACCCTAGCCTCTCTCTCTCTCTCTCTCTCTCTCTCTCTCTCTCTCTCTCTCTCTCAAGCAAAAAGAGACTCGAATTCCAGAAATGTTGTGAACAAATCTCTCATCGCAGTCTCTCAATCCCTCATTCTCTCTAAATCTCTAATCAGTTCTCATTTCTCAATCCCTCATTCGACCAAAATCCTAAACTTCTCTGTCAGCAGCTGACTATGGCCACTGATGATTTGAGGATGGGGAAAGAAATTGCGCCAGCATCTGGAGAGAGAAGAAAAGTAGCCTCCAACTGAAATGAACAAGAGAAAGAGGGCAGAGAAGAAAGTCAAGAAACCAGTTAAAGCCATTGAAGGCCATACATAAAAGCGCATGTGATGGCTCTAAAATGACAGATGTCCTCTTATTATTGGATAAGATCAGCCTTTGCTAACCAGTTATGGTAAGCAAAGTATTGTCCTAGTGTATATTTAAAAAAGTTGTTAGAGCTAAATTATAGGAAAACTATTAGAGATGAAAATGCTCCAATTGCAAACAAAAGGTCCAAATACTGGGAAATTAGCAAGCAGAGTATTCAAGGGGAAGAGAACAGCAATGAGGATCGGCTTGTTTCACCACTGTTCTCAGTCACTACTAACCAGTTTTTATCCTCAGTGTTGAGGCTTGAGACTGTTCCTGTGTTTTGTGGATATTCCCATATAACCATATTTCTCCTCAAAAAATCTCAGCTCCAATGGCACTCGAAGTAAATTTGAGTTGCATTCACATGCAGAGCTCTTCATCGAGAGTTGGTCTACATTTTCGCATGATTTGCCAAGCACTTGTGGGTTTCTGGAGGAGTGCCTTTCGAAACAAGCAGTAATCCGTCCCAGCAATGATTGGTTCTTAACTAGAGGAGATATGAGTCTAGATGTTTAGCATTCAGAATTAAAAATTTGAAATCAACACCTGGGATCATAGCGCTGAGCTGCAACATGTAATTTCCTAGGTCTCTTTTGTTGAGAGTAATCTACAAGCATGTCCAACTAACCTGGGTCCTCGAGTTACAATATATAATGCTTTGGCACCACACATTATCAGTTGATTTTGAATCGGATTCTCTAACTGCTACACATTCAATTATCAAGTAGAACAGTTATCTTGATATACACAAAAGTAATATACATTATCATACAAATTTTCTTACACAGGCATACACACTCATTCCAAGAAGAAATATATACCTGTCCCTTTAATCTCTAATCCTTGAGCTTAGAAAGTAAAAGGAGGCAACCAGAGGAGAGGAGGACAGAGGCTGAAAAGCAAAGCAAGTCGAGAGGAGATTGAATAACTGCTAACATACTCTTCTCTAACAACCCGATTAAAAGGAGCATTACAATTACATGGCCAATCTTCGTTTTCAGTTCATTGACGGTTGTTATATCTAACCACTTTGGTCGTGCCTGTAAAAGGAAATGAAAATTACAAAACTGAACTAAACTTGTAGCAAGGACCACATCAGAGGGTCTCTTTGCATATGAATATTCAAATTGATTTAGTTGGCCTCAGGTACAAATCCTCAGCATTTGCCGTAAGAAAGTGAAATTATGTAACTAGAAATATAAGAAAGCTGGTCAGTTGCAAGAAAATTCAGTCTCACCTTCATAATGAACATGCCAAAAAGACTCGATGTACATGCTTCATCCTCTGAGAGAGAATTCACCTTGTCGAGGTTGCTGATGAATAGCTCATAAAGACCCATTCCAAACACCAACATCACTGTTCCCAAAAGATAAACATCTATCATGCCATAAGACAGCAGTTAGTGAGTCATGTTTCCGAGTTTGTATAAACAGAAAACAAAAATCTGTTGTCTGAACAATAAACTCAACAAAGGAGTGTGTCCAACTTCATCTAGATATTGAACTTTTAAAAATAACAGTGACATATCCAACTCTAACTGCCAATCTTTAGGATGCTCTTTACAACTAGAGATTCAACTTCATTATTTATAAGTTATTAATGCTCGGATTTAAAATGTGCATAAAAGATGGACAAATGGTACTCTTGTATAACCAACCCTACCTTTGAGTCTGTCACCTCCTCCGTCTATCAATTTCTAACATAGCTCATATTTGGGAAAGTGTAATTGTAGTGCACTCGCAAATCTTGTTTGGTAACTTTGAAATGAACTATTTTGCAGTGGTTGCAAATTTTTTGAAAGAAATTTGACTCTTGAAAAAAGAAATGACCATCCTGTGCACATTGGGGAAACCATTTCCTGGCTGCCAAATCTTTTTTTTTTTTTCTTTTTCTTTTTTCTTTTTGTATGTTTTCCTTTTGCTTGCTCTCTATCTTGAAAAACTCTCTATTACAATTAAATGATTTTGTATTCTAAAATCATGATCAATAGAAATAACAAATTATATGATAACAAATAATTTGGTACACTCACCAATGGCATCAATCAGCAACAAGATGACCTTACTACGATGTGCAAAGTATTCCATGAAAGATTGTACAACATAAGTGCAGCCCTGCATATTCATCATTACAAATTTATGCTTCCAAGAGAAATCCAACATGTGTAAAGAGATCATGGTAATAGTAGTGAACTAGCAATCTCTATTACATTGGGTGTCATATTTCTAATCCATGCTACTAAAATTCACTATAGAGAATTAGGGGATACATCCAAACTTCCAGAGCCACATGCAACTCTAAGCTTATTGTATATTGGGAGATGTATATATCCAGCCATTTTGGCCAACCAGATTACCACTACTGAAAATAAGAATATACATATTTAGTATGCATGTATAAATAGAGTAAAAAAGAATTGATAACAGTGATTCTTCATGGAAAAAATGTTTAGGGAGGCAAGACCGGATTGGTCGAATTCTTTTTTGAGGATCGATTTATTTAACGAAAAGCCTAATGCTTTCGGTGAGGGTAAAAAGGCTAAAACTCTTTGGGGATGTGGCGTGTTAGATGCAATCTGGGTGATTTGGATGGGAACAAATAAAAGAACGTTTGAAGACTACGGCGGTGCGGAGGTGGAAAAGTTGTGGGAGAGAGTTAATTTATGGGCATCTCTTTAGGCCTCTATGTCTAGAAAGTTTAAAGATCACTCTCCTTCATTTATTATTCTAGATTGGCAGGCTGTTGTAGTTTAGGACTTCATCCATGGTATGTTATAGTCTCAGTTGAGCATCCTTTTTGTTGCTCAATCTTTCTCTTTCTTTAGCGGACTTCTTGTCCGCTTCTTTGTATTTTGCTTTTTGTTAGTCAAAAAAAAGCTGTTTCTTTTCGAAAAATAAAAAATTCTAAAAACCAATAACTGTAATCCACTCCATATCCCAAAGTTCCATCCTCTACACAAAAGTACACCAACAATGAAAGCCCCACTTAACTTTCCAAGTGCAGGTTATCTTACAAATTAAGCTAATTAACCACCATATCAATGAGTATGGGGATGTGTATATACACACTGATGTGAGACTGTGACTTAGGATGCACTTCTAGTTCAGGGTTCTTAATATAATCTGTAGATTTGGGTACTTGTCTACTGGCCCCTAACTTTGATGGTGTCTCATTTCGGTCTCTTACTTTAAAATTGTCTATGCTGGCTATTGAGCTTTGATTCGTGTTATAATAATGACAGATTGCAATTTCTTTCTGAAAAGGTAACAGGATCACTTCGTTAGAGAATATCTAAATCATTTCATTTCCTTCCTGACCCAATTACATATACAAGAGTAAAATAAGCTTGCACTTCAGTGAAAGCCCTGGGCCCTGGATGTTGACCGAATTTATCTTGTGTAATCTATGTGATCTTTACTTCTTTGAAAAAATAAAATTGATAAAAATAAAATGCAGTAGAGATATGCCCTTTCAATTATTTCAATGCACAAAATGCATGCATTGCATTTGAACAAGATCTATTAGATTGTAGATGGAGATGGAGGAAATAATCAAAATGTATTACCAGTTAACAAAGGAAGATAAGGTTGTCTGATTCTTGGGAGGGACTGAATGACTAATTCCCCTAACAAGTAATCATTTGGTACTTCCCTATCCGAAGTGGTCATCTGAGTACCACATGCCCACTTACGATTTGTACCACACAGCTCAAAGTGTAAGAATCAACATAGCACGTTCTAAAATTAAGGAAAAGTATTAGACACAGGTCATAGTTGCAGGGGCACTCATGAATTGAGCTTGTAAGGTTTCCATGTTTGAGTTTGGGTTTCGTTATTTGGTTTGTTATACCTCTACTGCCACTGTGAGACTGTGACCACTAAAAGGCTCACTATACCTCTAGTCAAGTGCCCATCTTGCAAGAGCTCCCATCACAACACCACCAGTACCTTTGAAAGCAGAACAAGCAATCTGTAATGCCTAATCGATGACATGTGTTTAGGGAAAATTATTTTTCACACATCCATTCATAACATAAACATAAACTTCAGCAACTAAACCTCTACATATTTACTTCAAACAGAGGGAATCAAAAATCTCAAACCACACCCTACTCCAACCACCTAATCCAGCTGATCTCTACACTCTAAAGCACACTGCATGATCATTTGACCTTCGCTTTCTTTGTCTTGCCTCCGTCTTGTTACAAAGGCTTAATTCATACTGTTATATTTCCGCACAGTACCATCCATATTAAGGTTCCCTTATACCTATGCTCACTTTAAAAGCACATTTCATTCGACCAAGCAAAATGTTTCAACCTTATATAAAAGTATAAGCTCAACTGTTACTCTCGACCTTCCATCCAATCTACAAAATAATAGGTCATTGCTCTTCACCTGACAGAACACCCTAGAAACACTGCACCAATTCTTCCTCTTTTTTATTTTATTTTATTATAACACCCTAAAACTTGAACTAATTTACCATGGATAATTTTGATTATGGAATCAATTCAGTGCTCACAGTTCTGATTATGCAGCAATCAAGTCTCTAATCAGCCGAATTCAACTATAGGAATAAAAAGATGTCAAACGATATAACAATCATACCTTGATGTAACACAGAAGCGATCCAATCAAAGACCCCAAAACCGCCATAAACGCCATGAACCGACATCCATAGATAACCTGATAATCCACTCAAACACCACAAAACACCTGAAATCAAAACCAAGCCGAATCCGACTATATTTCATTAGCTCAAAAATGAATACCAATATATTATTCAGTACCTTCTCCAAGTCTGCCTCAATGGCCTCTAGTACACTAGGTGACTTCTGCGAGGCGCCGGAGTCGGAGGCGATGGTGGAAGGGATCAGCGGCGACGAGGAGTGCTGTGGGGCGGAAGAAATGCCGGGTCCGGGGCTTGCAGCCATGGAGACGATGAACTTGAGAGCATGAGGATTGAAAGCAGAGAAGCCATTCAAGTGTGTATTGGGTTTTGAAGTTGTGATCAGAAGTGGTGGTGGTGCTGTTCTGCTGATGGGTTTTGAGAACAGAGGGCGAGGTAATGTCATGAACGGTAACTGTTGGTTCAATCAGTTGGGAACCGACTCTGTTGAGCACCACTTTTGGAATGGGGAAGGTAGACTTGTCTGAAAAGAACTATTCTTTATCGCAAGTACATATAGCTCCAAAGACCGTGGCAAAAACAAATAATAAAAAAGGAGAGATATTTATTATTGAAACTTGTACACTCTGGCAAAAACCACGAAAAACAACCTATTTTTAGCTGATTCAAATGGAACGCCGGAAATATATAAAAGAGAAGGTAGTGAAACCAAACCGAAGTATTGAAGAGGTCATGTCCCAAATCAAGTAGCTTGTCCGATAAAATTAGCCTCTCTCAAAATATATCAAAAGACAAGAGAAGAAAACTTGGGGAAGCTAAGGTTCTGATATCACTGACCAAAGTGGCAATTCTCCAAGGAGTATCAACTTTAGCTAAAACACTATCAAGTAGTAACTTGGAATCCCCCTCCACCAGTATGTGAGTATGATGACACAACAATAATGCCGTTTCAAGTCCATTTTTGAGAGCAGTGGCCTCAGCTATTAAAACCTGAGTATGTCCTAGCTGTTTTAGGAGCAGCAAAAAGAGGGTTAAATTCAAAAATGATTTTTATATGCAAAAGCTCAGTAATTTCAGAATACATGTTTTTACTTTTTTTGGCAACACAGTGATAGTTCTCCTAATTCCTACCCTTTTTGTTTGGCCATTTGGGGGGAAACAGTCAGACTTTGCGGCCCTCTGTGTAATTTTCTAAATATTCTACCCACTTTATATCGTCCAGTAAATCAAATATATTTTTTTACTGAAAATGGAGGAGTTGAGCTCTCATCCCCCGCCTTGTTCACACCTGCCGGACTCGATCACACCGACGGCCAAGATCATCTGCGAGATCCTCTTCCGCCAATCGCCGCAGCAAATCTGCCCCTCCCTCGCCTCCACCGGAATCGTCCCCACCCCCGACGTCGTCATCGAAGTCCTCCGCCTGTCCTACGACTACCCCTTCTCCGCCGTCAAGTTCTTCCAATGGGCCGGCCTCGCCCACAAGCACTCCCCCAAGGCCTGGAACCTCATCGTCGACCTCCTCGGCCGCAACCGCCTCTTCGACTCCATGTGGGACGCCATCCGCTCCATGCGCGACGAAGCCACTCTCTCCGTCACCACCTTCGCCTTCGCCTTCGCCAACTACTCCGCCGCCGGGAGGTTCGACGACGCCGTCATGACGTTTCAGGTCATGGACAAGTACGGAATTTCGCGACGCGTCGCGGCCGCGAACTCGCTCCTCAGCGCCATGTGCTGCCAAAACGGCGGCGCTTCGAAGGCTCTAGGGTTTCTGGAGACGATGAAGGGGAGCGAGGAGTTCGGCCCCGACGGGGACTCGTTCGCCATTTTGCTGGAAGGTTTGGAGAAGGAAGGGAACTTGGCGAGAGCGAAGACGGTGTTTGGGGATATGGTGGTGAGAGTCGGGTGGAGCCCGGCGAACATGTCGGCTTACGACGCCTTCTTGACGACGCTGGTGAGGGGCGGGGAAACCGAGGAGGCTGTGAAATTCTTGGGAGTGATGAACAAGAATGGATGCTTGCCAGGTTTGAAGTTCTTTTCCAATGCTATTGATATTCTTGTTAAGGAAAAGGGCGCCGAGAATGCTGTATTGGTTTGGGATATTATGGTTGGTAACGGCCTGCTGCCTAATTTGTCAATGTATAATGCGATGATCGGATTGATGTGCGATTGTAATGAGGTGGATCATGCGTTTCGGCTGCTTGATGAGATGGTGTTCAGTGGTGCTTTCCCTGATTGTTTTGCTTATAATGCTATATTCAAGTGTTTGATTAAGAACAACAAGGTTCGCGAGGCGGGGAAGTTCTTTGTGGAGATGGTGAAGAATGAGTGCCTGCCGACGCATTTCAACTTTGCTGCGGCCATCACCATGTTTTTCGATGGGGATGACCCGGAAATGGGGGTCGAAATTTGGAACTTTATGGTTGAGAATCACGTGGAGCCTCTTGATGTTGCTGCCAATGCGTTGCTTTTGGGTCTTTGTAAGTTGGATAGGTTGTCGGAGTTGAGGAGGAGTGCTGATGATATGCTTGATAGAAGGATCAGCATTTATGAATCGACTATGGCGAGCTTGAAGAGCGCCTACTATAAGGATGGCAGAGGTGCAAAGGATAAATATGATGGCTTGGCAAGGAGGTGGAAGACCTCTTTGGCTCGCTAGGGATGGCGACTTCAATTACTTAGTTTGATCTGTATAGAAGTTCTGCTCTTTTTGGTGTAGAAGACCCCACTGGCTAACAAGCAGGTTTTGTTCTTTTGTTTGACTGCCAGCAATGTAATTAACTTCTTTCTTCTCTCTTTTCTTGTTCCTCTATTTTTGCCTTTGTTTGGAGTCTTCTCTTTATATTTTGTCTTACTGGATTTGATAGTGTTCCTGCGTCCATAATGTGCATGTAGCTGGTTGTGTTTCCAGAGCTTCGGGTGGTTGAAAGGACACATTAGAGGGAGCATTTGTAGCATATTTGGTGCTTGTGCTCCTTTTAACTTGTTGACAGTTTGTGCCAAACGGTTGCTGGTGGGGCTATTATAGTACCTTTAACTTAGTGCATTGCCAGTAATCATACTTGTTTTCACAAATGGGTGCATATTGCTCGAGTCGTTGCTGGGTTGTTTAGAAAATCACACAATCTTGGTGCAGATTGACATCTCTTTATCTGTTTTCTCCCCTCTTTGATAACTCATGAATTGATGTCTTTGATTCCTTTATAACTCATGAATTGATGAACCAAATTTTGGGTTCCACCACATTTCCGTGTTCTTTGAACCAATGATTATTAAAATCAAAGTGGTTGTTTCTTCAAGGGGTTAAAACCGATTGGAGGAGGAAAGTTGTATTTATTTCAGGTGCAACCAGTCTACAAACCATGTTGTGTTTTTTGTTTTATTTAGAGAATTAGAGTTTAAATCCAATTTTTTTCTTATGGACTCTGTTTATTTTTTTCTTATGGACTCTGTTTCATATACAAACATATATCTATGCCATAAGTCCATGGAAATATATGTTTATTCAAGCTGCAAGCTTTTATTTGCTGGAGTTGATGTGGATAAGAAAATTACAGAAACAACCTTACATCAGCTAATAGCTATATCATTGTTTGAGAAGTAGAAGCTCAGCAGAAGCAGGTTCTAGCTAGCTAGTGTTTAAGATTTTGCTAAAGCAAGAAATGTTGGTCTTCGACCTTTGAAATAGGTCAACATTGCACTGCGATCAGGAAGGTTCTCTTTGATTGTGGGAATCTCCTTGAACCTTTGAATCCATGCATGTAAGCGAGGGAAGCTTTCGGCTTCAATCACTTTAACCCCAGCTGTTTCACTCAGGACTTCCAGCCACCGAGCTAGCCACCCGAATTCTAAATCAACCATTCCAATCTCGTCTCCACCGAAAAACTTCTTGTCACCGAGGCCCTGCTCTTCCAAGATTCTCAACTGCTCCTGCGCTTCTTTTGTTGCTTTCACTTGTTGTTCTCCCTCAGTAACGAAAAATCTAAACAGGGCTAGGCTCTATGTCACACAAACTTCTACATTAGTTCGAGTTGGATAAAATTCGATTTTTTGTTAGTTGTCAGACAGTCAAGTGTAAACTAGTTACATAAACAAACATGCATGTGACTCATTTGACAATATATATATATAGTTGAGTGATCATTACTTACCTTGTCCTCTCCGAACTTTGTCCAGAACCGGGCCAGAGCTCGTCCATGAGGGTCTTTAGGAAGCAAGGGGTTCTGTGGCCACGTCTCTTCGATGTACTCAAGAATGACAGCAGACTCTGCGATTGGTTTTCCGTCATGAACAAGAACCGGAACCTTCTTGTGGACTGGGTTGTACTTTAGAAGACGGTCACTCTTGTTGTATAACACATCCTCCTCCTCTACATACTCATAATCTACACCCTTGAGTTTAAGTGCCCAGATAACCCTGTAAACAAATGGACTAGGGAAAAATCCTAACAATGTAACTTGTGCCATTTTTGCTGGGTTCTGTTCTCATCCTAGACTGGTTTCTACATGTATATATATGCCTCACATTCAATGTACAAGGTTAGGAAGGATTAGAGGCCAATTTGTCCTTTGCTTGCTATTGTTGACTTTACTTTTCATATGTGGTTGGTCTACATCTTGAAGATAAGATATCAAATTCTGAAGATCATGTTTTTCCAACAAAAACAAAAAACTTGTCAAGCAAGTTGTACTAGTTTATTATTCTTCTTAAAGTCGACCAGATTTTACTACAAAATTTAAAAAGCAGAACGAAGCCAATCCTTATGTTGAAGACAGGTGTTGAAGAGGGAAAGAAAACACTTGCTTACAGAAATGGAAGAAGTGAAGCTGCTAGGAACATGTCCCAGTCCCTTTCGTTACAAGAATCATATGGGCTCTAAAACTAGGTGTTTGGTACTGAATGTGTGGAAGAGAACCTTGTTAAGAAGATTAGTCTTGTTTTGAAGTATAACCTGGTTAATAAGAAGATTCCGGTGCTCGTTCAAGGAGCATTCTCACTAAATAGAGATCTTTAGAAATGATCATATCTTCTAGTAGTATGCTCCACCAAATGTAACCTGAGTCTTCAAACCACATAAATTTAAGCTACTATCTTTGTTCAAAAACCAGTTCTATATACAGAATCGAACCAATTGAAAGCGGTTGCTCGAAATAAGCTTTGGAAACTTAAGGCAAGGAGAAGTTTTAAATAGATAAACATGGGAACGTTACATGGCATGGTGTATATAGTTGTATACAGAGTTAAAGTTACAAAGGCTCAGATTATACCTTCAGACATAGACTAGGATGATAACGCATATGCGGAAAGAGGAGGGAAGATTGTACAGGAATTCTTTGCATAAGATAGAAAGCCTCTGCACATGAATTTGTAAAACTCATTAGAACTAGATATCAGCATTATTACTTAAGCTGATATATATGAGATGCTTTGAGTTCAAATAGAGACACATAGAAACACATAAAGTCTGTAATCGAAAATTGGTTTGGTGATAATGATCTGTTTGAATTTGAAATTCAAATTGTATGGTTATTTGGATTAATCTAATCAGACAAAATATGGCAGTTACATGACAGTTCCTTGATGGAAGGAACTGCCTCATTTGATTATACAGCCTACATTGATCCCTGCAAGAACACCATAACTCATATTCTTTTGTCCCATCACAAAACTGAGACTATAAAGGGTGGATCTTGGAGAAAAGCAATGGACACAGGCACTCCATCATCATCGTGTTAGTATTACATGTTCTTTTAGATTCTGTTTTAACTTTAAATTCCTGCTTTGCTGCAGATTGTGTTTCTGTTTATGATTCATGTTACTGATTAATAACAATCTTGTATTTGACATAGTTATTATCTTACTTATGCGAATCTGTTTATATTAATGAACTCAGAATACATTTTGATCCTATAGAACAATTTCTCCAGAAATTGAATATGCAAACTTTGTCATTATTGTTCTTGATGATTTAATTATCTGAGTTGCTATATGAAGTTCTGTTTTCATGTTTAAGTTACATTGAATATCAATTCTAATTTTGACATAGCCATGTTAATTATATTGTATATGTAAATCTATATACTTGCAAATTCATAATTGATCATAAATCATTATTAGTTATATCTGCAGAAGGTGCATGAACAGTTTTTCAAATGTTCTTGCTGCTTTAAATATCAGAGTTGCTATATATGATCCCACATTAGAGGGAGCATTTGTAGCATATTTGGTGCTTGTGCTCCTTTTAACTTGTTGACAGTTTGTGTGAAAGGGGGTTGCTACAGGGGCTGTTATAGTATCTTCAACTCAGTACATTGCCAGTAATCATGCTTGTTTTCACAAATGGGTGCATATTGCTCGAGTCGTTGCTGGGTTGTTGTTTCGAAGATCAAACAATCCTGGTGCAGATTGGCATCTCTTTATCTGTTTTCTCCCCTCTTTGATAACTCATGAATTGATGAACCAAATTTTGGGTTCCGCCACATTTCCTTGTTCTTTGAACCAATGATTATTAAAATCAATTTGGTTGTTTCTTCAAGGGAGAACCAATTGCAGGAGGAAAGTTGTATTTATTTCAGGTGCAACAAGTCTACAAATCATGTTTGTGTTTTTTTGTTTTATTTAGAGAATTAGAATTTAAATCCAATTATTTAGTGGGGTACTTAAATAAAAGATGTGGGAGAATCTACCTTCTTTTTTTTCTTATTCAGTCTCTATGGTGCAGTATCTTTTCTAGTTTAGGAAGGACTTCCATTCAAATCTGACTTTTGTCCTTTAGGGATACTAGCTTTGGGAGGAGAGGTGTGGGGAAAACTCAAAGGCTAGTTTCCAATACAGAGCAGTTGCAGGTATTGTAAGGCTGGTTTCCAAAAGAGAGCATTCAACAAAAAGGTGTTTTTTTTAATCTCTACTGCTTTTTCTCACTTTTTCGACCTTCTGTTTCTTGATTGTGATCGTGTAAATTGAGTAAAGCCACTTTGAAATCCCTTGACCATAAGAAATGAAAATACCTGCAGTTTTTTATGTATGCTCTCAGGAAATTTCACTTAAGAGTCTTGGGAATGGAAAACTTTGCTTACATTACTGGACTTTGGTTGAAACCTTGCCCTTTCAATAGCCTCTGTTCAGAGTTTAGGATCAGATGCATCAACAGAGGGGTCCTCCTTGTATTACAAACCACTATATGACGGGAAAAATCTACTTTTACTATGATTATGTGAGTTTGAACCTGAAGACACTCATTATGTTTCCAAAATGCAGCCTCCTTAATTTCTGATAAATAAGTGATGTGCAAAGAGGCCTTGAATATGATGGCTTGGTGAAGAGGTGGAAGATCTTATTGGCTGGCTCTACAGACATCGTGATTTTAATCTTCTTTTCTGATCTGTTTAGAAGTTCTGATCTTCTCATTCTGGTCTTTTCTGTATAGAAGACTGGCTTCTTCTCTGTTCTATAGGTGACCGTAATAGTTTCATAATATAAGCTAATCTTGATGTGGGTAGTAGACTTCAATTTCATATTTGATATGTGTGGAATTTATAGTATAAGAGTACTATTAATCGCTGTATTGCTTGCTTTCTTTTGGTCGAGGAACAATGGTGTCTTAGAGGGAATTGGGTGCTTGTGCCCCTGCTCCTAACAATTCCTGCTGCTGACAATGTTTACCTGCCAACTACCCAGTCACTTGAGTTTTCTATGAAACAAACTCGTTTTAATTTATCAGCCACGGTGGGCAACCCAAATATTTCCACTCATTGGTTTAATAAGGCAGGATTTCTCCCAATTCAAGGCCCAACCCGGATCCAAACCCTAATGCAACTTGGATCTCAGATTCGGACCCAGCCCCAGCCTCTAGATCAAGCCTGCCATGCCTCAGCCCAGCCTAGAATCTAGGCCCAACAATGAACCTGGATCCCAGCCCAAGCCCCCTCTAGATGCTCAACATACTGATCTTTGCCGCCCATTGCAACCGCATGCGACTCGGAAGAGGAATCAAGATCTCCAGTTGATGTTGTGCCCGCATATCCAGATCGGACCGGAAAGCCACTTGATCTGCTCCCAAACCACACCGCCACATCCGTTGTGCGGCACCTTTCCACGGCTAGATTTTAATGGCTGTTCTACCCCACCCCCGAATCTACGATGGCACCGAAATTCAAGGAAAACCTAGATTGAGATGGTCTAATACCTTAGGCCTCATTTGGTTCGCGGAAAGAAAAGTAGTTCCTTTATCTTTCCCATGGGAAGAGAAATGAAATTTCCGAAGAACTTTCCATTCCAATGTTTGGTAATGTAAGTAAAGTAATCCAGAAAATTGTTAAAAAATATGTAATTAATAGAATAAAATAATGTGTTGTGAGTAATAAATGCAAGGAAAGAAGGGGGAAAGTATTTCCTTTCCTTTTGCATCCCAAACACAGGAAAGGAACAACTTTCCTTTCCTGATGCTTACTTTCCTACATTGCAATAATTCATTTTCACTAACATAATGCTTTGGTCTTTAATCAATTAATCTTCTTTTGTGGTCATGGTGACATGGTCCCACTTTTAGTCATTCGTACACTCTTTGCTAATTCGTGCTTGTTAGAATACATAGACTTTGTATAGACTTCTGATATTATTTCAGGAGATTCTCTTGATGCTTATTATCTGGGGTTCAGGCTCTACGTCTCCCCCATGTATTCTGTAGTTTCATTAATCAAGGCTTGAGGGAAGCCGCACCAGCCCCCTTTTCAAAAATAAAATATACAAATTCATAATGATAAAAAAAAAACAAAAAACAAAAAAAATATATTATAGTTCAGAGTAAAATGAATATATACATTAGGGAGGATCTACAGAGAACCTCCTTAAACTTGAAAAGTGAGGATGTCTTTATTTTTAGCTTGTAGTTTAATAATCTAAACCATTCATCCTCTAGTTACATACACGCATATGAATATTACAAAAAATTAGCCAAATCAAAAAATGTTTAACCATTTGATTAGCACAATGTTCGTTTTAATTTTATCTAATGGACCACATTTGTTTACACCATTTTGAATGACCAAATGATTATGGATTTGGTTGATTTTTTGTAGACATAATTCTTGCATAGGAATCTAAAGTTGAAATCATTAAATTAGGTCACATACTAGTGTAAAATAATAAAAATCCTTAAATTCTTAAAGTAAGGAGGTCATCTCTAGAACGAGCCTCTATACTTAATTATCTCCATTAATGTTTCTCTAAAATTACACTCAAACGCAATTTATAAAACAAACTAAAATAAATTACAATAATATAAAACATCATGGTCTTCATGGAGCGGTTCATCGATTGCTACAACGTGACTTCTAATCATGAGGAGAAAAATTGTGCTAATTGCAACAAATATTTGATGAGCTTGCTATCTTACATGGTATTGTCATGGTTGGCTATAAACATAATATCACATTTAAATTCATGTTTAAACACTTTTCAAATTGTTGGGAGTCAGAAGCTAGAATATAAAATAAAATATAATAAATAAATAAAACATTAAGATGAAAGAAAATTGGTGAGTGTAGCCTAAGCCTCGCATGATACTGATGATAGTATAACGGCTTTTTGAAACTGAATTCTAATTGGATTAGTGATTTACCAGGAAAGTACCAATGCAAAGCCCCTCTATTTCTCTGGTAAAACACTAACCTACTAGATTTCATCTTCAAGGTTAAGTAATTTAGACATAAACACATATCTCTTCCATGGAAGAAAATTCTAATCGAATCCACCATTTACCAGAAATCTTACTTGAGATGCTAATTCTCTAAATAGTTTTTGGTAAATCGTAGACTGACTAGAAGTCATCTCCAACTCTAACAATTGATTCTAAGGAGATATTTTTCATGCAAGTTGTGTAAATATGCATCAATAGTCAAGGTATATATAGGCATCTAAAGAACTATTTATGGAACTCTTATTAATGTATTTCCATATATGTAAATCTAAATTGTAATCTACTAAACAGGCAAACACATTAATGTAATAAAATATAGAAAGACAGTCCTAAAACGTATTACGTTATCCTCGATTCCTCATTTGTACAAAGCGAACAATTACTTGTAAAGTTGTCATTTGGATTTTGAAAATCCTGAATTTATTATTTGTAATCTGCTAAATAAGGTTGACGCATTAATGTTATTGTTTGCATACATTGAACAACCATAAAAGAATCACATTGTTCACATTTGTAGAATGTAAATAGTTGATAGTTGGAAATGTCATTTGGGTTTGAAAATTTTGAACCCATAAATTGTAATGTATTAATTAAAATAACCATATTAACTTTGATGTACACGTAGAATGGCCATAGAAAATTAAATCATATTATATTCATTTGTAGAAAGTGGATAATTATTTACTGTGTGACGTAAATTTGAACATTCGTAACTCTAAAAGTTGTACTCTACTAATTATACAACTCACATCATTGTAAAAGTAGACAAAATCTATTATAAAAGTAATTGTTTGGATTTTTAAATCTAAAAACTATAAATTGTAATCTATTGAATAACCAAACTGTTCAAGTAAATCCAGAATATGTGTCTGGCCCAAACTCGAGATTACTTGCTCTAGTTGAAATAGGGTTTATATTAGAGATATTCTCGGAGAATCTTAGGAGATATCCAATCAATGTACTATTATGTTTCCATGTACAACTCTATCTCTATGCTTGTAATCCTCTATATAACCCCTATTATCAATGAAAATACGACTCAATTCTCTCCCAATTTCAGTTTTCCTTAAACACGCTATCAGCACGAAACCCTAACCCTGAAACTCTAAAATCGTAGCCTTCAAACCCTAGCAACCACCAACCCCTACCTTGAAGCTCTCGATCCCACCCAGGAACTAAGATCCAAGAAAGCAGAAAAAAAAAAAAAAAAAAAGAGGAGGAAGAAATCATCTGCCCCGGCCCACGTTAGCAAAAGGAAGAAGAAGAAAAAGTAGGCCTCATCAGAAAGCCCGCGGATCAAGTGGGCCGATGGAGGCCCGCCGACCCTAAGGGCTAAAAGCCAGGCCCGGCCCGTTAAAAAGCCCGCAAAAGCCCGCCTCGGGTGGGTAGTGGGCCGGCCCGCAAAAAGCCCGCAAAAGCCCGGCCCGCCAAAGGCCCGCTAGGCCCTGCCCGTAAAAACCCGCTAGGCCCGGCCCGTAAAAGCCCGTAAAATATTATATATATATATATGTATATATATATATATATGTGTGTGTGTGTGTGTGTGTGTTTATAAATATATATATATATAGACACACATATAGATATATATTTGTGTGTGTGTGTGTGTGTTATATATAGATATATCTATATATGTGTGTGTGTTTATAAATATATATATATAACACACACACACACAAATATATATCTATATGTGTGTGTGTGTATATATATATATATATATATATATATAATATGTGTGTGTTTATATATATATATATAGAGATATAGAGATATATAGATATATATATATATATATCAATATATCATGTGTGTGTGTGTGTGTTTATATATATATATATATATATATATATATATATATATATATATATATATATATATATATATATATATCAATATATCATGTATGTGTGTGTGTTTATATATATATATATGTGTGTGTGTGTGTGTGTGGAAGTTCTTATATATATATATATATATATATATATATATATATATATATATATATATTTTAAATATCGGTTGACCAATTCGATCGGATTCGAAAATATGGTGAAATTGGCTGAATTTTTTACCACACTCATAATTTATTGTAATAAACTCATCCAACGGTCGGTTTTTCCATTTTCTTTGAATTGATAGGGGTTGCTCTTAGGAGTGTATGATATATAAATATAGGTTTATAAGAGTAACTACGTTTGACCTAGTTGATCGAATTTGAAACGATAACAAATTTGCTAGATGTTTCTGGTGGCTTTCTCCGGGTACCTCACACAGAATGCTATACCGTCTGGGGTACCGATGCACCTCCTAAATCCTGTACCAAGAACACACACCTAGAGGGGTAAACCGTACCGGACGGTTTACACCTCTCCGATGCCTGAGTGAGAAGCTAATATAGGTGTATAGTAAGTAAATAGTAGACAAAGGAGTTATTACCCGTAAAAGGTGGTTGTGCTAATGCCTTTATACTCGAGCATGTGAAGGAAGTCTCCCCCATCTTCGATGTGGGACACTAGTTGTTCTTCTGATGCCATATCAGTCCTCCTGTGTGTAAATAGTTGGGCTGTGCTGGCCTTGCCCAGGGCCCTGGGTGCCCGGGGTGGCATCCCAAATGAGCCCCGCCATGGTGGGTCGTGAACCCGGCCCATGGCATAGTACATGGGAGTACCGATGGGGCCCGGCCGATAGTGCCAAACTTAGTTGAGACTTCCCTAGTATGTACAAGTCCCCCAAGTTCCCGTTCAAGATGTTTCTTGGGTGGGGACTTATTATCGTCTCGGAAGTTTGGCACTAGTGTGCCCATAGGGAGTCCCCCAAGTTCCCGTTCAAGGGATATCTTGAGCGGGTTACGCTGTAGGTAGCTAATCTACACGCTGCGATAGGGTGAGGGTTGAGCCTCCGGTACCCAATGGGGTAGAGAGGACTTGGCTCTGATACCCGATGGGGTAGAGGAAGTGAGCCTCCGGTACCCAATGGGGTAGAGGATGTGAGCCTCCGGTACCCAATGGGGTAGAGGATGTGAGCCTCCGGTACCCAATAGGGTAGAGAGGACTTGGCTCTGATACCCGATGGGGTAGAGGAAGTGAGCCTCCGGTACCCAATGGGGTAGAGGAAGTGAGCCTCCGGTACCCAATGGGGTAGAGAGGACTTGGCTCTGATACCCGATGGGGTAGAGAGAGGACTTGGCTCTGGTACCCGATGGGGTAGAGGAAGTGAGCCTCCGGTACCCAATGAGGTAGAGGATGTGAGCCTCCGGTACCCAATGGGGTAGAGGATGTGAGCCTCCGGTACCCAATGGGGTAGAGGATGTGAGCCTCCGGTACCCAATGGGGTAGAGAGGACTTGGCTCTGATACCCGATGGGGTAGAGGAAGTGAGCCTCCGGTACCCAATGGGGTAGAGGATGTGAGCCTCCGGTACCCAATGGGGTAGAGAGGACTTGGCTCTGATACCCGATGGGGTAGAGAGAGGACTTGGCTCTGGTACCCGATGGGGTAGAGGAAGTGAGCCTCGGGTACCCAATGGGGTAGAGAGGACTTGGCTCTGATACCCGATGGGGTAGAGGAAGTGAGCCTCCGGTACCCAATGGGGTAGAGGATGTGAGCCTCCGGTACCCAATGGGGTAAAGAGGACTTGGCTCTGATACCCGATGGGGTAGAGGAAGTGAGCCTCCGGTACCCAATGGGGTAGAGAGGACTTGGCTCTGATACCCGATGGGGTAGAGAGAGGACTTGGCTCTGGTACCCGATGGGGTAGAGGAAGTGAGCCTCGTGGTACCCAATGGGGTAGGCGGTGCATGTCAGCCACGTGGGGCAGACTGAGTGCAATAAATGCCCGTCCCCTCAACTGACGGTTTTCGAGACGTGGGACACGTGTAGTGATCTTGCGGTTGAGGTCTTTTCGTCTTCAACGGCCCTGATGCTTTGGAGATTGAATTTAAGAGGGAAACAGACTGTTTCCCTTCTCACTTTTTCCAAAATTCTGAGAATTTGCGAGTTTGCTTTTTTTACCTTCTCTCTGTGTGCCTCTGTTGCTGTGAGGAGTGAAGACGAAAGCCTTGAGGTGCGATCACAGAGAAGGCCTTGGCCGGATTAGCGACTGCAGGAAAAGAGGTAAGAGAATGTGGTTTGGTTTTTGGTTTTTCTTGTGTGTTTCCGTTTGGCATGTTTTTTTTTTCTGTTTTTCTTGGGTTTTTTGTGTTGCGTTTCTGGGTTTTTTCTGGGTTTTTGTTTGTTTGCGTTTCTGGGTTTCTCAGAATAAGCAATATGTGAAAGTGGGTAGGGATTGCTACGGCCGATTGGGTGTTTATGGACTTTGCTTGAATTTCTGGGTTTTTTCTGGGTTTTTTGTTTAAAGTGGGGAGTGATCTGCGCTTCACCATGGTCTTAGATCTGGCTAGGCTAACCCTTGTGCTTCTGATTCCAGATACATCGAGTTTGAAGTCCCCGGTATTGTAGTTAGGATGGAATCAGAAACCAAGGGTGGGGATGCGGGATCGTCGTACCAGTCCTCTGCCAGGCAAGCTGAAGTGGACATCGATCGGTACTTAGCGCAAGTAAGTCAATTAGCAGAGAATACCGGATCCTCGACTGGGGTGTTCTCGGAGAGCAGTGAGGAGTCCGACGAGGGTGAGAGCGAGGGAGGGTCGACGGAGGCCCCGATAGTCACAGTGGCAATTCCCGAGGGCATACCGAAGCCTAGGTATACACTTGCGGACGGGACCGTATGCGACGAACCCCGGAGAAGTATGACGATGAAAGAGATCATCGCCATGCGACTGAAGTGGGGAATACCGGATACAGTGGAGCTTAGGCCTCTCAAGGATGGAGAGATGGCCGCAAATCCTGCCCCGGGGTGGGTGGCGCTGCACGAGAACCAGTTCCACCAAGGATTATCGCTACCTCTGCCCCGGTGCCTACAGTATCTGCGGCGGATGCTGAACCTGTCACCGGGGCAGTTGACCCCGAATGCTATTCGTCAAATATACAGTATGTTGGCCATGTGGGACTTGTGCCAACAAGGGTGGCCTTCCGTAAATGAATTCCGCGCGGTGCACAGGGTCCTGTACTCGAGGAAGCTGTCCTGTGCGGGTACGGTGACATTTGCTGCTAGGGACTACGAACCACTAGTTACCGATATGCCTTCCTCGATGAGCAAAAGGTGGAGGAACAAAGTATTTCTAGCCGGGGGCCGGTGGCAAATCAAAAATAAGAAGTGGCAGTTGACCGGTACCTTCCAAGCCATCGGGGACCAGGCCTACAGTTTGTCTGAGGTAGAAAGGAAGAGGATAGCCCGGGTATATGCCGTTTGGAATGAGAAGGAGAGGAGCTCTTATAGATTCATCCGGCACTCTATACTTTATAGGCTAGGACTAGGATGGCTTCCCGGTGAGGCTGAAAGGTTTTTTTTTTGTTTTTTTTTTTTGTATGTCACCCTATCCTTTTTCCTTGACTAACTTCGAACTGATTGCAGTGAAAGCACCGAAGAGGAAACCCCGGAAAGGCAAAGAGGAGGACAAGATGGATGATAATCAGCTGATGGATATGCTGATGGGTCAGGGAGAAGACGCCCTTCACATTGAAGTCGACCTAGGGTCGAAAACTACGGGTCGGTCCGTTGAAGAGACCCTACTGGAGCTTACTGATGCGGGGTATGGGGAACCTGATCCTGAAGCTCCCGCGACCCAAGTCATACAGCCGTCAGTTGCTGACGTCATTACCATTGCTGATACCGGAAAGGAAAAAGCACCGGCCTCTGTATCTATTTCCTCCCGCTCCACTGGGAGTGATGAGGCCTTGCTTCCAGGTGAGAAGAAGAGATCTCACAAGCATCGGCACCGAAGCGAGAAGTATGAGGTGACGTACACCGGCCGGGACGTTAAGGGATCCGGTGCTACGAGACAGAAGAAGGATCACCCGGTACCTATGTCGTCGCCTTCGCTTGCCCTGTTCTCTCCTGCCCTGCCGGTAATCCCCAAAAAGCCCATCAAGCAGCTGCTGAGTGAGTACGGGGTTGCTGATGAGAAGTTCGTGCGGGCCATGCTTAGTGACCTGAAGGATATTGATCTCGACCGGGTGCGGGCCAAAGACAATACTCCCAAAGAGAATCGCTGTATTGCTCGGGAATCCATGATGCGGGTACGAGTTTGCTTTACCCTTGTAGCCTTTTATTACTATATATACATTTTAATCGGTGCGCTTGCAGGCACTCTTCAATGTGTACGCGGTGGATGCCAGCGAGGAAGATACTCAACTGAAGGAGGAGGTTAGCAGTCTCTCCGGGCAGGTGAAGTATCTTCATGGCGAGAAGGCCAGGCTGGAGAAGGAGCGGGACTCCTTGAAGAAGAAGATTGAGTCTTTGACTCCCCTGGTTGCCGAGATGGACGCGGCCAAGCAGCGGATCGCGGAGCTTGAATCTGAAATCTCTGAGGCCCGGGAAGAGGTGAAAAGTGCCCGGGACTCCGAAAAAGAGGCTGCGGAGTCTGCCACATCCAGGAAGGAGAAAGCAGACTACCTGGAGGAGCGTCTTCCCGCGGAGAAGCACGAGGCTGTAGAGGAGTACAAGGCCTCCGAAGAGCTCATTGCCATGCTGGCTGCTGCCCAAGACAAAGCTGTTATCATGAAGTTCAAGGAATGGGTGGCGGCCGGGTACTTGGACGAGGCCAAATTCAGGCGGGGCCTTCTTGAGAAGAAGAAGAAAGACAAGGATGCTGCGGCCAGGTCTGGTGCCGGTGGATCCCAGAGTACCGGTGGGGAGCAGTAATACTTGGATTCCTTTTTTTGTATATGTTCTTCTTTTTTTTTAGTAGAAGTTATCCTTGCCTTGAACAATGGCGTAATTCCTGTGCTTGGTAGTCCAGGCTTTTGTGGATTAAAATTTTTTGAATTTGAATGGGAATTGGAAAGGAATTAAAATTTCTAGGATTTTGTACCTTAAGCACTTACTTGCATCACTTATTACCGGAATAGAGTAACTGACAATAGCTATGTCCGGGCATGTCCGGGGTAGGTAAAAAAATGCTAGAAATGGTCTGAATAATTCATTTTTCCATTCAAATACCACATGGTGGTTAAATACAGAATGAGTACCCGATGGGTAGCTTGCCATAGCTGTATGGTCAAAAAGCAAAAGCTAGGACAAGATGCTCCCGGAGCTACTTGTAATAGTACCGCAGGCGCTGGGTATTCCATGGATGCCGGGATACGACTCCGTCCATGTCCCGGATGAAAAAGGTTGCGGGGCCTACCTCTTCAATGATCTCGTAAGGGCCTGTCCAGGATGGATCCAGTCCCCGGGGCTCTGGGTAGACCTGCTTCATGACCCAGTCCCCCAACTTCAGTGTGCGGGATTGTACCTTGGCATCGTAGTAGCGAGCTATCCTCCTCTTGTTAGCCAAGTTATGCATGTGTGCCACATCCCTTCGTTCCTCTAGTAAATCGGCATCGAGTTGTAGGCCTTCCGAGTTGGTACCCGCATCGAAGTATTCGATCCGGGGACTCTGGACCTGTGTTTCAATAGGGAGTACCGCTTCTGTCCCGAAAGCCATGCAGAATGGGGTCTCTCCGGTGGCCTCTGTTGCCGTGGTCCTGATAGCCCACAACACCTCCGGGAGTTTAGCAGCCCAAAGACCCTTGGCATCGTCGAGCTTCTTTTTCAGTATCCTCTTGATGATCTTGTTGACAGCCTCGACCTGACCGTTGGTCTGGGGGTGGGCCGGGGATGCATATAGAATCCTGGTGCCCAGGTTCTCTGTGTAAGCCCTCAACTCATCATTGTCAAACTGGGTACCATTGTCCGTGATTATGGTGTCTGGGACTCCAAACCTGCAGTAGATGTTCTTCCACAGGAAATTTTTTACCTTTTCCGTGGTGATGGCGACAAGAGGTTCTGCTTCAACCCACTTTGTTTGATAGTCCACAGCGACGATGGCGTATTTGAATTGTCCCACTGCTGTGGGAAGTTTACCAATCAAGTCCAAACCCCACTGACAGAACGGCCACGGTGCCAGGAGGATGGAAAGAGCAATGGGCGGTGCCCTTGGGATATTTGCATACATTTGGCACTTGTGGCAAGAACTGGATATTGTTTGGGCTAGGGCCGACATGGTTGGCCAGAAATATCCTGCCCTTAGGGTCTTGTGTGCAAGAGATCGGGCTCCGGCATGGTTACCGCATACACCAGCATGTATGTCCTTCATTATTTTGTGACCTTCCTCCGGTGTTACACACCTCAGACTGGGGAAGCAGTGGCCTCTCCGGTATAACTTGCCATTCATGATCGTGTATCGAGCTGACCTTAACTGCAGTCTTCTGGCCTCGACCTTATCATCCGGTGCCAGGCCGTCGATCATGTATTTCAAAATTGGGTCCATCCACGAAGCTGTGTGATCCACATCGAATATTTCTGACACAGTTTTAGAGGTGCTAGGTCTCTCGAGTATTTCGACTTTAGTGGCTCCATAGGTAGGACTTGGGGAAGTTGATGCAAGCTTAGCAAGGGCGTCTGCCTTGTCGTTTTCTGCCCTCGGTATTTGGGTAAAAATGTAGGAGGTAAATCTCTGCACTAATGCCCGAGCCAGAGCCTGGTAAGAGGACATGTGGGGTTCCTTTGCCTCGAAGTTACCGCTGACCTGGTTTACGACTAACTGGGAATCACTGAAAATACTAAGGTGCTGCACCCCTAGTTCCCGGGCGATCTGCAGACCTGCTATGAGTGCCTCGTACTCTGCGGTGTTGTTGGATGCCTTGAAGGCAAATTTGAGGGCGTACTCGTAGACTTGATCGTCCGGGCTAATTAGCAGGATACCGGCTCCACTTGTTTTCTTGTTGGATGCGCCATCAACATATAATCGCCAAGTGCTTGGCGGAGGCGGATCCGGGGCTAGTGGTTCAGGTGATTCCAGGGAAGGGTTATGGGAGGGAATCGCCTCAGAAATAAAATCTGCCGCTGCCTGGCCCTTGATAGCTGTCCGGGGTTGGTACTTGATATCGAACTCTCCCAGCTCGATGGCCCATTTAATTAACCTGCCCGATGTCTCTGGTTTCTGCAAAACCTGCCTCAGCGGGTGATTAGTGAAAACGTTGATTGAATGTGCTTGGAAGTAATGCCTAAGCTTCCGGGCCGATACCAGGAGGGCCAGTGCTATTTTTTCAATGTCCGGGTACCTGGATTTTGCACCAGTGTACCCCTTTCCAGCATAGTACACCGGGTACTCGCAATCGGAGTCCTTCCTAATCAGAGCTGAGCTTACAGCCGTTGAAGATGCCGCCAGATATATGTAGAGCATTTCTCCTGGAACAGGTTTGTAAAGTAGAGGTACCGCTGATAAGTACGCCTTCAAGCCAATAAAAGCAGTCTCGTGCTCAGCTGTCCAGGCTATTACCTCGACGTGCTGGGTTTTTAGCAGTTTGAAGAAAGGAGTACACTTGTCCGTCAGCCTGGAGATGAACCTTGACAGGGCGGCCACCTTGCCTGTAAGAGATTGGACCTCGTTCCGATAGGTTGGGGATACCATGTCTAATATAGCCTGCACCTTCTCCGGGTTGGCCTCGATCTCCCTGTGGCTAATGATGTACCGAGAAACTTTCCTACCTCGACCCCGAAGATGCACTTCTGCGGGTTAAGCCGCATACCATTGCGTAATATGATGATGAAGACGATTGACAAGTTGGTTACGTGGTCCTCCGGAGTTAAACTTTTTACCAGCATATCGTCCACGTAAACTTCCATGATAGTACCGATAACCTCCTCAAACATAGAGTTGACGAGTCGCTGATAAGTGGCACCTGCGTTCTTTAATCCGAAAGGCATGACCTGGTAACAATAGAGACCCTTGTCTGTGGTGAAGGCAGTGTGCTCCTCGTCTGCCGGGTTCATTCGGATTTGGTTGTACCCGCTGAACGCATCCATGAAACTGAGTAACCGGTACCCAGCAGTGGAGTCGATTAGTTGGTCAATTCGCGGGAGCGGGAAGCTATCCTTGGGGCAAGCCCGGTTGAGGTTTGTGTAGTCCACACACATGCGCCATGATCCCTGAGATTTCTTTGGCACCATGACCACGTTGGCTAACCACCGGGGATACGTGACTTCCCTGACAAAGTTGATGGCCATCAACTTCTTTACTTCAGCCTGGATAGCCCGGTACTTATCGTGTGTGAAGGCCCTCCTCTTTTGTCTTACCGGTGCTGAATAAGGGACAATACTAAGATTGTGCGTGGCTATCTCCATTGGTATACCGGGCATGTCCTCATATGACCAGGCGAATGCAGATGAGTTTGAGCGGAGGAACGAGATCAACCTTTCCCTGATAACCGGAGACAGCTTAGTACCTATCTTAACAGTCCTGTCCGGGAACTGCTCTGATAGCACCACCTCCTCAATGTCCTCTACGGCACCGGGCCGTTCTTCGTCTGAATCGGTATCGTCCCTGGGATCCTCGTACCTGTCCGTCAGAGGGTTAGTAGCCACGGGCAACATCTCAGACTTTCCCCTACCGCGAGATACGGTCAATGAATAGCATTTCCTCGCTGCGGCCTGGTCACCTCGGATCGTAGCAATGCCGACCGGGGTTGGCACTTTCATCATCAGCATGTGACCTGCAATGAAGGTTTTCAGACGCCAAAGTGCCGGTCGGCCTAGGATAGCATTATAGGATGAGACGCAGTCCACCACGATGAACTCTGTTTTGATGGTTGAACAATTTGGGCTTTCGCCTACCGTGATCGATAGGTAATCTGATCCAAGTGGTTGGACGATATCCCCTGAAAAGCTAATGAGGGGCTCATTATCCTGCGACAGCTTGGCTCTCCCTCTGTTCAAAGCTTTGTACGCATCGCGAAATAATACGCTAACTGAGGCCCCGGTGTCCACGAGCACCCGGGACATTATATAATGGTCCATTTGGAGCGTGATTAAGAAGGGATCATCATGGGGCATTTTCAGATCGGCTTCCTCCTCCTGCAGGAATGTCACCGATGTCCATCCGGTACCACCGTCTTGCCGCGAGGCCTTGTGGAAGTTGAAAACTTCCGGATGACCGAAACTAGAATTTCGCCTCTTCCTCTGGGGATGTAATTCCTTCGGGCCCCCACCGTGGATCGTGAAGATTTGGCCGTACACGTCCACCGCTCCTATCTCCTTAGCAGGCAGGTACCCTTGAAGCTTGCCCCTCTGGATAAGGGGCTCGATAGTATTTTTTAAAGCAACACAGAGATTGGTATTGTGTCCGGCATCCTCGTGATAAGTGCAGAACTTTCCGGTATCTTGCTGGGTAAGTTTACTCTTCGGGAACTTCCTTGGGGGTGGGCCCGGTATCTCATCCTTACATTCGTTTCAAATAGTCTCATATGAAGCGTTAAGGATTGTGAACACCTCATACCGGGGGGGTGGTGGGGTTCGCGGGGCCTGTTGTACCCCTGGCTCCCGCTGATGGTGAGTGGTCCCATAACTGTTAGTCCTGGACGAGGACTCTTTGCTTCTTTTGCCCGAGGTATGGGGTGACCTGTCATGACTATGGGCCCACTCCCTCTTTCGTGGCTCATCTCTGACAGTTGAAGCCGGGGTTGGCACCCTTAGCTCTGGTCTGGGGGTATCCCCGTAGGTTTCGAATTCGGCCTGGGCGTGTCTGATGGCAGTGGCCATCAGCTCGTCGTAGTTGGCTGGAGGATTATGGTTAATCCCATAGAGAAATTCTCCGCGCCTTAAGCCTCTCCTGAAAGCCAGCTCGGCCAGTTCCTTATTAAAGTCCCGGCACTTGGCGGTAGCCGCCTGCCACCGATTTACAAAAGACTTCAAAGTTTCATTCTCTCCCTGCTGGACCTTTAACAGGCCCTTTGGTGTGTGTATCCCATCGGTGCGTAAGATGAATCGAGCTACAAACTTGTCAGCTAACTCCTTGAAGTTCCCTACAGAACCGACCGGCAATTCGTAGAACCAACTCAAAGCTTCCCCTGACAAGGTTTCCTGGAACATATTACAACACACCTCATCCGTATATCCCTTGGCGCTTGTTTGCGAGTGGAAGGCCTGTAGATGCTGATAGGGGTCTCCAACCCCCGTGTAGTCAATCTTCAGTGGCTTCGACATATCCGCTCGAATGGCTCCTCTGACCTGTTGGGTGAAAGGACCCGGGCGGTCCTCGTAGGTGGCCAGGGCCCTCCAGGTGTCCCTGTTTTCTGTGGCCTGCACCCTTGCCTGCAGAGCGTGCAAAGAGTTGCTCATTTGCACAAGTAATGCCGTGTTTGCGTCGGTTACCGGGGGGATATTCGGTACTGGCTGTGGTAACGGTGGTGGTGGTAGATGCCTCAAGCTTTCCGGGAATAACTCTACCGGTACTTGGATTACCCGCTGGGCAGCGTTCACGCCTGTTGCTGGTTGGGATGCCCTAGCCAGGGCCTGGGTGAGCGCCTCGTTGTGCTGGTGCCTCCGGTCCAGTGCTCGGGCCAGCGCTGTGTTTTCATCTTCCAGATCCTGCATCTTCTGTTGCGTAAGGCGGTTTGTTTCCCTATCGGTACTCTGTTGTTCCCGATCGATCCTGGATTGTTCCCTGAAGGCTGCTATCTCCGCCCGCATGGATTCCAATTCCGATACCGGAGACACTTGGTCTGAGACATGCGGGTCCAAGGATCCGAGACCATGAATTTCTTCAACACCTGGCGCTTCTGCTGATGAAGTACCCGGAGAGAATATCAGTGCCCGGGCGACACTTCTACCCTCTCCTGCCGTTCCTTCCGGCTCAGTCATGACTAGGCCCCTATCTGGCACGCCAATGTTTCTGGTGGCTTTCTCCGGGTACCTCACACAGAATGCTATACCGTCTGGGGTACCGATGCGCCTCCTAAATCCTGTACCAAGAACACACGCTTAGAGGGGTAAACCGTACTGGACGGTTTACACCTCTCCGATGCCTGAGTGAGAAGCTAATATAGGTGTATAGTAAGTAAATAGTAGACAAAGGAGTTATTACCCGTAAAAGGTGGTTGTGCTAATGCCTTTATACTCGAGCATGTGAAGGAAGTCTCCCCCATCTTCGATGTGGGACACTAGTTGTTCTTCTGATGCCATATCAGTCCTCCTGTGTGTAAATAGTTGGGCTGTGCTGGCCTTGCCCAGGGCCCTGGGTGCCCGGGGTGGCATCCCAAATGAGCCCCGCCATGGTGGGTCGTGAACCCGGCCCATGGCATAGTACATGGGAGTACCGATGGGGCCCGGCCGATAGTGCCAAACTTAGTTGAGACTTCCCTAGTATGTACACTAGATTTTTTACAACCACCATAAAATATTACAATCTCTCAATCGAGCGGTTGGTTTCTCCAAATTCATCTTCCACTTCATGGTTGTTTTATAATGGACCTCAACAATTTAAATGCAATGTACAAGTCATACAACTTTAGGAGACAGATTAGTATAGGTCAACGTATTTGTAATTAAAAATTGAAATTTTTATCTTATGTCCACACACATCCATCGATGAATTATTTACAAGCGTGATGTAAAAAAATAAACAAGTTTTGCGTTCATCACGCCATCGGTCAACCAAGAAAACATGCAAGTGACTACAGTTGACCAATCCGATCGAGTTCGAAACTATGGTGAAATTGACTAAATTTTTAACCACAATCATAATTTATTGTAATAATCACATCCAACGGTCGGTTTTCCCATTTTCTTTGAATTGATAGGAGTTGCTCTTTGGAGCGTGTGATATATAAATATAGGTTTAGAAGAGTAACTAGGTTTGACCTAGTTGATCGAATTCGAAACGAAAACCAAATTGGCTGTGATTTTTACAACCACCATAAAATATTACAATCTCTCAATCGAGCGGTTGGTTTCTCCAAATTCATCTTCCACTTCATGGTTGTTTTAGAATGGACCTCAACAATTTAAATGCAATGTATAAGTCATACAACTTTAGGAAGAAAATTGGTATAGGCCAATGTGTTTGTAATTAAAATTAATTTTTTTTATCTTATGTCCATGCACATCCATCGATGGAATATATACAAACGTGATGTGAAAAAATAAGCACGTTTCGCGGTTGTCACGCCATCGGTCAACCAAGAAAACATATAAGTGACTACGGTTGACCAATCCGATCGAATTCGAAAATATGGTGAAATTGGCTAAATTTATTATCACACTCATAATTTATTGTAATAAACTCATCCAACGGTCGGTTTTTTCATTTTCTTTGAATTGATAGGGGTTGCTCTTTGGAGTGTATGATATATAAATATAGGTTTATAAGAGTACTTACGTTTGACCTAGTTGATCGAATTCGAAATGATAACCAAATTGGCTAGATTTTTTACAACCACCATAAAATATTACAATCTCTCAATCAAGCGGTTGGTTTCTCCAAATTCATCTTCCACTTCACGGTTGGTTTAGAATGGACCTCAACAATTTAAATGCAATGTATAAGTCATACAACTTTAGGAGACAAATTAGTATAGGCCAACGTATTTGTAATTAAAAATTGAAATTTTTATCTTATGTCCACACACATCCATCGATGAAATATTTACAAACGTGATGTAAAAAAATAAGCAAGTTTTGCTTTCATCACGCCATCGGTCAACCAAGAAAACATGCAAGTGACTACATTTGACCAATCCGATCGAGTTTGAAACTATGATGAATTGACTAATTTTTTAACCACACTCTTATTTTAATGTAATAATCACATCCAACGGTCAGTTTTCTCATTTTCTTTGAATTGCTATATGTTGCTCGTTGGAGTGTATGATGTATAAATATAGATTTATAAAAAATTAGTGCCTTTAAAAATTTATTTATCAATAAATTAGCATCTATATATAAATAAATATTTTTTTTTGGTACATTATAGAATTATAGATATGTTATCTTTGATTGTATTTGATCATTATCCAATGAATTTCCAAAGCTTGATTAAAAAATATATATATTTGTGTCTTTAAATATTTATTTATACATAAAGCCCGCAAGGCCCGGCCCAAAAAAGCCCGCATTATATGGACGGGCTTGGATCCGTCTATTTTTAATAAAGCCCGGCCCGCTATTATTTAAAAATATAGCAAGGCCCGGCCCGATGACGACCCCTAAGAAAAAGGGGACGCGACCCCACCATGAGAAGAGAGAAGAAAAAAAAGAAAAAAAAGGGGAGGAACGTCAGGAGAAGAAGAAAAGGAAGAAGAAAGAAAGAAGAAAACAAAGGGCACGACCCCACTACCAGAGAGAAGAAAAGAAAGAAGCGGGCCCAGAGAGAAGAAAAGAGAAAGAAAAAAAACAAGGGGGAGACTGAGCAGCCCACTGGGCCGATGACGTTAGCAGGCCCACCTCCTGCAGCTGACCAACCTCAGTCAGCAGGCCCAACTCCGGTCAGCCCACAGGTAAACTCCGGTCAACCTCCGGCACTGGCGACTTTTCCGGCCAGATTTCAGACGAGATTTTCCGGTTACTTTCCGACCACTTTTCCGGCCACATTTTTCGACGATCTATTTAGAGGTAAATTTTTCTAAAAGTTCCCGTTTTTGAAGTTTTTATTACTTTTCTCTTCTTTTTCTCGGGGACTTGCAACCTCCCTTCTTCTACCCACCTTTCTTTATCATAGGGAAGACCAAATTAAGCCGAACTGTGGGGTTCGTGCTCACTCCAAGCTTGGAGCTTGTATAGTCCTCCAAACTTAGAGTTTGTTGAGATAAAACGATCGACCGCAAACATCATTGTTTCGATCTAATCCAAACCCTCTTGGAATCGAATTTCTTGGAACCGACTACGCTCGGAAATTCCTAATTTCTTGGAAGCGACTACGCTCAGAAATTTTATTTTTTTTCGTGGTAGCCTTTTTCGCTCCGAAACTAACCCTAATTTCTTGTTCTCTTTCAGGATGAGTAACCTGAACAAATTGGACTTTGCTCCACTGGGAACAACTGGCTCTGAATATCACAGGTGGGTTCGTGATGTCCGCCAGCATCTCAAGGCAGATGGAATACTAGATACAATTCTCGAGCCTAGCCAGGACGTGCTAACTGTTGAGCAAGCTCAAGCTTTGGAAGCAAGTAGAGCAGCCTTAGAGGCAAATAAGGCTAAAGCCATCATCCTAATGACTCGTCATATGGATGATTCGCTCCAGTACGAGTGTATGAATGAAGAAGACCCTAGAAGGCTGTAGGTCTCACACGAAGAAAGATTTGGCAACGTTCATGACTCCCTGCTTCTTGACCTAGAAGTGAGATGACATAGCCTCCGCTTCTGTGATTTCAAGTCAGTTCTTGACTACAACTCGGAAGCACTTCGCATTAAATCCTTAATGGAAGGAATTTTGTGGTAAAGAAATCACAAATGCGATGTTGATTGAGAAGACTCCCTCTACCTTCCCCGTCTATGCATTGATGGTTGCTAAGAACTATCGAATTGATGTTACTGCACGACGGATCACAAGGTTTCATGAGCTCATTGGAGCTATGAATGTCGCTGAAAAGCATGACAACATCCTTGTGAAGAACTATTATTCGAGATCTGTGGAAATAGAGCATATTCCAAAATCCAATTATAGTCACGCCCCTAAGAGAAGACGCCAAGAGCGAAACCCTAACCTTAGGGATACTTCTGGACTCTCTGGTCCATATAATCGCTCTACTTGGGAAGGTAATCTCCAAAATAGGCGAACACGAAACCGAAGAGGTCAACGTGGAAAGAGAGAGGGAGGCAACGCCTCTGGCCATGTTGGTGGCGCCACCAACACTAAGAGCCATCTAAATGACGCTTTCAAAGCGCCTCAATAAATGGAGTTTGAGCAAAGAGATGTATGTTCTCGATGTGGAATGTCTGATAATTGGGCACACATTTGTAGAGCTCGTGAAGAAATTGTCACCGCCTACAAAGCATATTGTGAAGCAAGAGAAGCTCACAATATGGAACAAGAAGATCAAGAAGATGATCTAGAGTGAAGGGTTGAAGACTACAAATCTGGCTGGGATCAATAGATCGCCAATTCTGTTTAAGTCTTTATTTTTCCAAGAGATGTAATAGACAATTGCCATATACTTTGTAGTAAATGCCAATGGTTTAAGTCTTTCTTCAAAGTAGGCTCACCCAAAATAAGTGTGATGTCTAGGAAGGTTCTGAGATTAGTGGTACTTAAGCGAGCCTTGCTCCACCGACATCTCTCTACTCACCTGGTCACATTTATTTTGGAATTACCGAAAGAAGTTAGACGACTACCATTGTTTTGCATTAGCTAGCATTTTGGATTAGATTTTCTTTGGTCAAAGAGACAATGATGTAACTTCGTTGGCTTATGAATAAAATTTCGAGTTCTTTTCATTATGACTCCATTTTGATTCTGAGCATATGACTTTGTGACTACGATGGCTCGGCCATCAATATTAATTCAAGGACATGGAATAGCCCAAGTTCCCCTTGCCAAATGGCACCTTGATTACTGTCACAAAAACTCTCTACGCTCCTAGGGCAAATCGTACCCTATAAATAGCTAACGGATTCCATTCGAAAAAACATGTAGAGAACTGAAATGAGTTCCTTTGCAATACCTCTAATGATTGCGAACAAGGGCGCATCTTAGAGAAGTTTATGTGTCTCTCTAGTGGATTCTATGTCACTATTCGAGCTATTAATCCAATAAAAGTTATGAGAGAAGATCTCTTGGATTTAGACACATATTGACTTTGTCACGACAGGATAGATCATCCTAGTCATGATATGATGATCCGTCTACAAAAGACTTCACACGGACATCCATTCTCTCGAGCGAAATGAAGCATGAATCAAAGGTTGATTCTTGGACTAAGTGTGACCGCCGCCGCTGCCCCTGGCACCGCCGTCGTCCACCACCAGCCTAGGGCTGGTGCAGTCCCTATCCATGACACCATGGATGGCGTCCATCATGGTGATGGCGCCCCAGGTGATGCTGCAATCACCAACTTTCTTCAAATCGCGTTTCAGACGCTCAGGCCCAACCAAAATCCTCGTTGGTTGCTTCTAAAGCCTCTCGCTCAATTTACAAAGCCTGTTCCTTAGGGAAATTAGGACTGAGACCGTCCTATGCAAAAGATATAAAAATACTCATTATGTTCTTACATAGAATCCGTGGACTAGTTCAACTAACTTGCGGACGTTTAAATATCTCATGATGTTGGTTGACACGCAAACACGCTGGTCACGTGTTGTGCCATTGTCCACTTATAAATGCTGCTTATGCTACACTCCTAGCAAATATCATATAACAACGGGCTCACTCCCCAGATCATCCTAATTCCGTCAATTGGACTTGACGATGCTAGAGAGTTTACATCGAAGACTTTTGATGGTTATTGTATTGGGACTGACGTTGGACATCATATTCCAATGAACACACCCAAACGGTCTCGCGGAAACGACTACGATGGTAGTCCGGACATTGGTAATGCACACCAATCTCCTCATATCCGCTTGGGGTGATGCAATATCACATGCAGCTATGCTAATTCGTCTACGACCCATCGCCACTCAATCTACCTCTGCGTTACAGCTAGTGACTGGGTACAAGTATCGTACTTACACATATTTGAGTGTGCTATTTATGTGCCAATTGCGCCGCCACAGCGCTCTATGATGGGTCCTCATAGACGAATGGGCAACTACGTTGGATTTGAGACTCCAACAATCGTCCGCCACTTCATGCCCTTGTTAAGCGATCTCCTTACCGCTAGATTTGCGAGTTGTCACTTTGATGAGACAGTCTTCCCGTCGTTAGAGGGAGATAAGAACACAGATGTTAAGCAGGAACGACATGAATTGTCGTGGTCTGTCCCCACTATGTCTCATCTCGATCCCTACTAAAGTGACGAGATCACACAAATATGCTGCAAACATGCTTGCAAGGAAGGACGTCCCTACGAGAGGACGTAGCGCCACCCTACACGGAGGTAGGCATGGCGCCAACGCCAATGAGAGTGGCACTCTGGCGTTACTGGCCATGGCCCCAGCTAGGATGTGTGGGAGGCCCATGAGTTCGAAGGATACTTTGGCACATTCCAATCCTTTGATCATCAAGACTCAAAATCTGTCTCATGAGAATCTTTCGGATTATGGTTATCGTTGGGGGACGCCTCAACGTCAGAACCTATTCATGAGAATATAGAGCTCTATGAAACTTACACTAGTGTACATGAGACGTGGGATAGAAACTCCATCATAATTGATGATGTAGTCGCGCATTTCATTGCGCATGAGTTTGTTGAGTCTGATGATATTGAACCACGCTCCGTTGATGAATGAATGCCAACGTAGAGAAATTTGGCCTAAATGGAAAGATGCGATCCAGGTTAAGTTGGATTCTCTAACGAAGAGGAAGGTTTTTGAGCCAATGATGCCAACACCTCCTAACATAAAACCTGTTGACTAATGGGTCTTCGTTAGAAAGCGTGATGAGAAAAAGATATGGCAATCTCGCCTTATGGCGCAAGGCTTCTCATAAAACGCCCTAGAATCGACTATGATGAGTCATATTCTCTCGTAATGGATGTCATTGCACTCCACTACCCTGTCAGTTTGGTAGCTTCCGAATAACTGAACATGCAGCTTACAAATGTGGTCACTACGTATCTCTATAGGGATCTAGATACGGAATGTACATGAAGATTCATGGTGAACTTCATTTACCCAAGTCAAGTGGCTCTAGACCACGGAGCGTGTTTACAATAAGGTTGAAACGCTCACTAAGGTGACTACTTGATTGGGAAGGGATATGCCCACGCATTTCCATAACAAGTTTCAGATTCTATCTCGGTTCATGTTGGACATGATCTTCATTAGAAGCCCTTAAAGAGTTAAGGGAAACCGCTGAACACTTGAAATCCAAGTTTGAGATTAAGGATTTTGGGAGAACACGATTATGTCTCGGTTTGGAACTTGAGTATCGTGTTGATAGATGCTTAGGCATTTTGACAAGGTCAAGCCTTCAAGCACCCCCATGATCGTCCGTAGTCTTGATCTTGAAAAATGATCCTCTTTGTCTAAAGGATGATGACGAAGATGTGCTAGAGGCATAAGTGCCTTACTTAAGTACAATAGGCGCATTATTGTACTTAGCTCAATGCACAAGACCGAACATCTCATTTGCAGTGAACTTGTTAGCTAAGGTATAGCTCTGCGCCAACGCGACGTCATTAGATTGGTGTAAAAGATATCTTTTGATACTAGAGATGTACGACTGATATGGGCATGCTCTATCCCTACAGAAAGATGATGGATTCGGACCCATCACACACCAGGAACGCCGCCAACACTGGCCTGAGTCCACTATCCCCATCCCAAAACGACATGTGTTTTGGAAGGTTTTGCTGATGTTGGGTATCTCTTTGACCCACACAAAGGTCACTCCCAAAATGGTTAAGTGTTCACCATGGGTAAAGACCGTGATATCTTGGAGGTCTACAGAAATAGACCCTAGTCGCTATATCTTCGAACAATGCAGAGATTATTGCTCTTCACAAAGTGGTTCGTGAATGTATATGGATTGGATCCATAATTACGCATGTTCGAAACAATTGTGGTTTGAAGTCTACCACAGATGAGCATACGAGCATTTATGATAATGCTGCTTGTTTTGAATAAAGAAGCAAAAGCTACATCAAAAGCGACAACACCAAGCATAATCAGCAACAACAGACTCTCCTCAAGATCAAAGTGAACTAGGTTCAATCTGAGGACAGTATGGCAGACTTGCTCACTAAGTCATTGCCTAAATTCCACTTTCGAGAAACATGTTGGTAGCATCGTTTGCGGACGTTATCCAAACTCCCATGACCGTTGTCATCGGGGGGAGGTGCATACATCAGGGGGAGGTGTCTACATGTATGGTCTCGAAACGTGAAGGGTGTGTTGTGCTGTTTTTCCCCTTCGACCGAGGTTATTTTTGTCTCACTGGGTTTTTGTTACTCGGCAAGGTTTTTAATGAGGCAACGAGAGGAGCACCACGTTTGGGCGACACAAGGGGGAGTGTTCAAGTAAATCCAGAATATGTGTCTGGCCCAAACTCGAGATTACTTGCTCTAGTTGAAATAGGGTTTATATTAGAGATATTCTCGGAGAATCTTAGGAGATATCCAATCAATGTACGATTATGTTTCCATGTACAACTCTATCTCTATGCTTGTAATCCTCTATATAAAGAGACCCTTATTATCAATGAAAGTACGACTCAATTCTCTCCCAATTTCAGTTTTCCTTAAACACAAACAACATTAATATTCTTTTGAAGAAAGTGAACAGCATTCACCTCCTTTTTTTTTTTTTTGAAATAAGGGCCGGTGCGGCTGCCCTCAAGAAAAGTTACGTATATATTAGCACCTATATGATTTGAAATTCATAAAATGATGTGCAAAAATCTTAAAACTAGCTAAACTATAACACACTAATTAAGCTACGTACATTAATAATATACATATCTAGAACTCAAAGATGATACATGATGTCAAAGGAACCTAATGGCAACATTGATACAAGGATTGCACAAACCTCTTTGGGGGATGCACGATAAAAATTAAAATTTTAAACATGTCGTAAAATTATGATCTAAATGATACATAGTACAAACAAATATGAAAAGAGTTATTACCTGAAAAACATGACGGGTCGAACAGCCGCCAGAATTAGGCTTTTTGGTGATTGAACAAAAACATTTTATAACACGAAATAGCTAATATAATTTTCACTAAAACCTCCACAAATTATTACAAAATATTCAGCATATGGTTTAAATTATATCTCAATCTGTTGAGTGCTTCACATCAGATTCCTACACAAAGTTAATCAACAACATAAAAATTGATTGAACTCAATCACAACTTGTTACTCATGTCAACAATAAGTCGATCTAGTTATCCTGATCTAATCACCGAAAATAATTACAAAGTCGCAAGTTTTTGAAATTTATCATCTAATATCTTCTATGTACATATAAGAAACCATTACCTTACCTAGATCACGCTGGTGAAAAGTTTGGCTTACCTCACAATTTCCCTCCAATAGGTTCATTCCGCGTCAAATTAGGAGTTGGCCTTGGGTGAAATGTCAAATATACCCCTCTGTTATTTCTTTTTCCTTTTTTTCCTTTTTAATTTCTTTTTTTCCTTTTTTTTTCTTTTTCCTTTTTAATTTCTTTTTTTTCTTTTTTTTCTTTTTTTCCTTTTTAATTTCTTTTTTTCCTTTTAATTTCTTTTTTTTTCTTTTTTCTTTTTCCTTTTTAATTTCTTTTTTGCTTTTTCTTCTTTTTTTCTTGTTCCTTTTTAATTTCTTTTTTCCTTTTTTTTTCTTTTCGTTCTGTCTACTTTCTCATTCCTCAACCCACCAATCCCATTCCGATCAAACTCCACAACCCATCTGTTTCTCTCCCCAAATTGAAATCAAACCCAGCAAAGACCTAGCTTGGCGGTGTATAGATGGACATCGAGCAAAAGCAAGAGGCTAGGAGCTGATCGATCACTTCTTCACCTTCTCTGAAGCCATCTCCCTTCGTTGTCTCTTAGCGGATCCGCCCTCGTCTCCATCGTCGCCGACGCCATCTCTCAAACATAAGTAGATCCCAATCAGCTCAGAATTCGCCGCTCAACCACTCCCCTCTTGTTTTCACAGCCTACTTCTCTCTCACCCACTCAAATCCCACTTTCTCTCTCCACATCAGGCCTCAATTTGGAAATTTTTCACTGAAAACTACCATTTTTTCAGACTCTGAGGTTTTTGGGTCTTGCTCAAAATGGTGATTTGGATTTTGGGTCTGGTTGAAATGGTGGTTTTTGATGGCCAAGTTGACCAAAACCAGAAGTGAAGAAGAAGAATAGTGATGGAAAAGAAAAATGGCCGCCGGCGTGGAGAACAATAATTGGGGTTTCAGGTCGATATGGATTGGTTCGCCGACGTGGCGCTACTGATGCAGCAGGATATGATGGTCATTTAAAAGGAAAAAGGAAAAAGAAAAAAGAAAAAAAGGAAAAAAAGAAATTAAAAAGGAAAAAAGAAAAACAAAAAAAGGAAAAAGAAATTAAAAGGGAAAAAAAAAAAAGGAAAAAAGAAATTATAAAGGAAAAAGAAAAAGAAAAAAAAAGAAATTAAAAAGGAAAAAGGAAAAAAAAATTAAATAGGAAAAAAACGAAAAAAAGAAATTAAAAAGGAAAAAGAAAAAGAAAAGAAATAAAGAAATAACATAGGGGTATATTGGACATTTCACCCAAGATCAACTCCTAATTTGTCGCAGAAATGACCTATTAGAGGGAAATTGTGAGATTAGGGAGTTTTTAGATTAAATTAGAATGTCAGGGACTGAAACGATGAGAGAGGCAAAGTACAGGGACTAAATAGTATTTAGCCCATTTTTTTTTAGAGGGAGATGGGGGAGGAAATGGTAAATGACGGTATATTAAGCAAAATTACTCATATTGACTATAAAGCGTAGAGGAAAGAGCTATAATCTAAAAATTTCCACTTATTCTCTAATTAGCCTTAGTACAAAAATTGTGAGAAGCTATACCTCAAAAACTAAAAAAATTAAAAAATTAAAAATAAATAAAATATGGATTCACAAGAATTTCATTCCAAGTTGACATGTTCTTCTTTCTTTAGTTGCTCAACATTCCTCCTCTTTACAGCCTAAAAAACTCTAATAGCTGCGAAGAGAAAAAAAAGACCCTATATATTCTATCATATTCAAAGAGAAAAATACTAAACTAACCCCCAAATAATCTATGAGTAAGATTGAAGTCAGATAAACTTGTAGTTGAACCAATAAATTGTTCAACATCATAATTTTTAATGAATTAGTAAAGGTAGACTAAATTATAGAATGACACACTCATAACCGGAGACTCTTGGTGTATTGTATTCGGATTTGTGCAGACTTTTTTTAAATGATAGACTTTTTGAAAAGTCCACATACTCTTTAAAAAGTTGATAGACTGCTATTGATTTCTTAAAACCATTGATTCTAACAACAGACTTTTTATTGATTCTTGAAAATCTATATTCTTTATTATGAATGACTTCTATAGATTTTCTAGTAAATAAAAACAAAAAACACAATCAATGCAGTCTAAATGAAAAACAAGATAATTACTCGTTGCCTCTTCAATGGTCAAGTATCTTCTAGTAGAACTTGACTCAAATGAATGATTATTACTCTGTCTAGCTAGTTTGTTCTCATTTCTAATCTCCCAATCAACTTAAAGATACAATATAGATCACTTGATGTTTATGGTTAATTATTCTCATCAATTTTGTTTTCACCTATTAACATATATCATAAAAATATTGATCAATGTCTTGATCTATAATCAATCAATCGAAATTCAATTGTTCAAGCTTTCCTTGAACCATGATATAAATTCAAATTGATGAGAATAATTAATAAGACAAAACCCAGTATTTCGTAGCAACACTATTCAAGGTTTTAGGGGTAGACCACAATATTTGGGTCTTAGGGTTTCATAAATCATTTCTTATTGCTATTGGAAAATTCTACAAAATGTTAACGTATGACATGCATACAATTGCCTTAAAAGTGGTCATTTTAGTCCTCAAAATAGTAATATTAGTCCTCAAAGTGGTAATATGAGTCCTTAAAGTGGTAAATTTTCTTAGTTACCACATGAGTCCTCAAAATAGTAATATTAGTCCTCAAAGTGATAACATGAGTCCTTAAAGTGGTAAATTTTCTTAGTTTACCATATGAGTCATCAAAATAGTAATATTAGTCCTCAAAGTGGTAACATGAGTCCTTAAAGTGGTAAAAATAGTTGATGTATGAGAAATGTTAACATACTATAGCTTTACCCATTGCTATTAGGGTTCCAAGTATCACAACTGAACAAAAAAAAATCACATTCAACAACTATAATGAATATGTTGGGTATCAAAAAATATTGATATCATGAAAGATTAGAGAAAAGATAAGAAGAAACAAGAAAGAGAGATGATAGATAACCAACCTCTTCGCGCGCAGAGTGATAGATTTAAAAAAAAAAAAAAAAATCTTTGATAGACTTTTTCAAATCTTTGGTCTGGTGACTAGAAAATTATTGGAATTTGGTATGTATAGTTAACACTACAAAGTCCATGATTATCCTTGATTTTCTAATTCCATAAGTATGAATGCAATTTTGAATACCTCTGAACTTTTATTCATTTTTAAAAGTCCTAATTGAATACCCCTAGATTTTGGTGGAATTCATAAAGTCTTTAAAAATCCTAATCGAATACCCCAAGACTTTCATGGACTGCTGAAAGTCTATATTGAATACACCTGGATTTTTAAATTCCATAGATTTCTTAAAAAGTTCCACTAATTCCATATACAATACACCCCCCTTAGTTCTCATAACTAGGGACAATCTTTTTCGAAACAAGTTCTTTCAAGTGATAAGGACACATATATCCAATATTCAACATTTAACACACCAAACAAGACTACAATATATCAAATGACCATGACAACAAGTTCTTCCATAATAAATCAGATACGGTCTTCCAAGGCTCCCAAGCGCTAGTGATAGGCCAATCCTTGCAAGCTTCAAAAGTGATGAAAGGGTTTACTCATCGGTGAAGAGCTCTTGTCGAACCATCGAGGATATCTAAATCATCTGAAAAGAGAGACTGTGTAAGCTTATCAAAGCCAATGTGAAGGGATGACATTGAAAGTACATCCCATCTCAATAGTCATTACCAACCCCCATTGCAGACCCAATTCTAGTTATTATAAAGAAGTTGTCAATCTTCTTTTGATCTACGGTACAAAGGAAGTGATGTTTCCTAAGAACCTTAAGTGTCTAGTGGCGGTACGCAATGTTGTTGCTAGTAGAGGTGATGAATTGATTATTGTACCAATATTGAAGACTTTTTAATCGGAAAGAGGAACAAAGTTGAGGTCCATATTGCTTCCCTTAAGAAACAAAAAGTTATGGTTCAGCTAGGGCTTTCAAGGGCAATGGTAGCTCAATTGAAAAATTAGAAATGGCAGAATTTTCTGCCAAGTTCACTGAGAAGACCCTGGACCTCATTGAAGTGCTAGAAGAGTTGAAGATTAAAGATGCGCCTGTAAAAAAACAAGAAGAGAGGAATATCTCTTGGATCTAAGAATAAAGTGGCTCTAAGCTGAGGAAGAGTAAGGAACTTGTCCTCCTTTGTTTGACATGGCCTATATTTTAGAGTTATTAACTTTCCCACATTCCAATAATTCATTTTCACTAACATTTGGTTCACTATAATACTTTGGCTTTTCATCAATTAATCTTCTTTTGTGGTCATGGTCCCACTTGTATATAAAAATTACAAATTGATAAATGATACAAAAAAAATGATATTATACTTTATTTTACGGGGTGAAATTTGCACACCCCCTTTTACATTCTGCACACCCTTATCAATCTTTTAATATTTTCTGATGTTCTCTTATGTTTGTTTCCCATATTACCCTTCTTCTCCAAGAACTCAGTGCCCGACTTTGCTTCTCTCCTCTTTGAATCAGCTCTACTGCAAGGTCACCGTTTATCTCAACTCATTAACCTCCATTGAGGACTCCGATTTCACCGGAAAAAAGCCCAACGAAATCGTCCTCTAGCTCGACCCCAACCAGACCATCGAAGACGACTTTCTCGGGGCCAAGGTCAGGTGGCAAAGCGAAGCAAGTAAGGGTTCCAATAACTGCCGGAATTTGGTGTTGAAGGTTCGGAAAGCCGATAGGCGGCGGATTCTGCGGCCGTATTAAAGCGAAGCTTCTTGCTTTAAGGCCCCTCCGGCACCGGGAAATCCAGCTTTATAGCCGCCATGGCCAATTTCCTCGGCTACGACGTCTACGATCTCGACCTCTCTAGGGTTAAAGATGACTCGGAGTTGAAGATGCTTCTTTTACAGACCACGAGCAAGTCGGTGATCCTCATCGAGGACCTGGATCGGTTCTTCGCCGAGAAATCGACGGCGGTCAGCCTCTCCGGCATATCGAACTTCATGGACGACTTGCTCAACAGGTCGACCCGAATTTCCTCAGACCGGGTAGGATTGACGTCCACATCCATTTTCCGTTGTGTGATTTCACGGCGTTTCGGAACCTAGCGACGAGCTATTTGGGGGTGAAGGAGCACAACCTATCATTTTACCTCCAATCAATCTAACAAGTTGTCAGCAACAGAATCAACAAAGGAATCTTTGGAACGCATCAGCCATGACGCTCGATCAAGCTGTAGCCAAGATAAAATTGCTCGCGATCAAATCAATTTTAACTGACACAGTAATTGCATGATCCAGTTTCTGAATTGGGAGACTCGGTATTTTAATGGTTGAGTCTTTGGGTGTTGGGTGTGATGTAAAGATTGAGTCTTTGGTAATGGTGGGTTGGTTTTCAAGGTTGAGTCTGTTAATGGTGGGTTTTTTTCAGAGGAGGAAGAAAGAAGAAGAAGAAGAAGAAGAAGAGAGGAGAGAAGCAAAGTCGGGCACTGAGTGCTTGGAGAAGAAGGGTATTATGGGAAACAAACATAAGAGAACATCAGAAAATATTAAAATATTGATAAGGGTGTGCAGAATGCAAAAGGGGGTGTGCAAATTTCACCCCCCTTATTTTACCCTGAACTAAAATGAATTTGTGGTCAATGACGAGTCGAGCAGTCGGAGCTTTGTCAACTTGGAATTTCGCGGCGGCAAGACTCTGGTCAAGGTGTTGTTATAAAGCTCAATCTAAACCACGCTAGTCAAGTCAGTCAACAAGCCAGAATCAGACCGTGCAACTCAGTAGTCACATCCAAGTTTGGGGCTCCGATTTCTAGCGGAGCTGAGCAAAACTTGGATGTAATTTGTTTGTGACAATACAATTTTGGAACTTAATGATAGATAGAAACTAAAACGATGAGGTCGTCTAGTATTCAAATCGGATCTGGATCCCTGAAGGTGTTGTTGAAGGTTTGGTATCACTTGCTTGCAATTTACAATAGTAGAACTGGTGATTACTAACTTCAATGGAGCTGGGGTTGGATTTGGATTTGGCATTGGCTGCGGTTTTGGGGTTGGATGGGGTTTTGGAGGCACTTTTTAATTTCTTGGGTCTTGGTCTAGGTGGAGGTTGTGGTGTTGGACTAGGTCTTAGCCAGCTTTGGCACTGCATATGGTAGTCGGTATCATTCATTTGGGGTCACATTTCACGGTATAGATGTCGACAAAAAGATGGAGAATTAATGGAGATTCTTTTGGGTGTTTAGTATTTATTTGATTTTCTAGATAGTGTTGTATCTCCTTTTTGCTTGTAATGAGAACCATTGCTTCTTTGTGTTTGGCTAAGTGGAAAGGTGATGCTCTATCTATTCGTGCAATACAGAGACATATGGATGTAAGAAGACACCTTTGAAGCATTAGAATCATGAGGTTTACACTTATGTTGGGCATATTAGATAAGCAATTAGATTATTTAAAGAGCCGGAAGCAAATGGGAAAAACCAATTAGTTTCAAAGCTATAATTTGAAACCAGTATCCATGATTCGGTCCCATTGCTCTGGTAATCATATCTTTGATGACATGAGTAGCAAACAGTTGAGTCTGAAAATGATTCTTTTTTCTTTTCTTTTCTTTTCTTTTTCTTTTTTAATATATGATATCCAAGAAGATGATCAACACATGAATTTGTGGAATACATATTAAGAATTAAGAGAAGAAGTATAATATCTTATTAAGATTATAGTTCAGCAACACTCTAAGAAGTACAAACTTGTTGAATGTTTGACCTTCAATAAAACTCTTTATTGAGGATCAATAAAATGTTTATTGAGGAAGAAGATGAGAAGAAACCAAATTTAGAGGTGATTTTGGGGCTTTCATTATTGACCCTCAATAGATTTTTTTATCAACCTTTGATAAATTGTTTTATTGTGGGTCAATAAATTTTTTATTGAAGATCAATAATTTTTTTTTATTGGGGTTAATAAAGGTTTTGGTGAGATCTCCGGGGACCCTCCAATGACTTCTCCAGTGACCGTCAAGGTTGGGCGATCTCCGACAAACTCTTCGATAACCCCACTCTCTCTCTCTCTCTCTCTATGTGACAAAAGAGGAGAGGGAAAAATAGTCAAAAAAAAAAAGAAGAGCTTAATTGGCTATTAGGGAACAAAATCTCTAATAATATGTGTTATGGGGATATAGTTTGGTGGAAGAAGGGGGACTAACCTCCCTAAAATTAGGATAACTGAGCATTTCCTCTAAAATAAAACATCATGGTCTTCATAGAGAGGTTGATCAATTGCTACAACGTGACTTTTAAACATAGGGAGAAAAATGTGCTAGTTGCAACAAACATTTGAGAAGCTATCTTACTAGAGATTGAGAAATAGTAATGACACGACCGCGATAGAAACACTCTTGTCTTGAAAAACAAGATAGATTTTGAGCCTAGGACAAGGTAGTTTCAGTCGGTGAGTCGTGACCTACTGGTTAACTAGCCTAACTAACACCGTAGAGGTCATGGGTTCAAATCTCACTGACATCAGGGATGGGAAGTTACACTGTCGTCCAGAAAAAAAAATAAAAAAAAAGATAGTTTCATGGCCGGCTATAATAGACATGATATCACATTTAAATTCATATTTAAACAATCTTTAACGTTTTGGGAGTCAGAAGTTAGGGAAAGAATTACATATTCAATATAAATAAAGTATGATAAATAAAAAAATATTAATAGGAAAGAAAATTGGTGAGTGTAGTTTATGCCTCGCATGATACTGAGTTACTGACGATAGTATAAAGGCTTTCTGAAATTGAATTTTAATCGGATTAATGATTTACTAGGAAAGTACCAATGCAAAACCCCTCACTTCTCTGGTAAAACACTAACCTACTAGATTTCTTCTTCAAGGCTAAGTAATTTAGATATAAAATCGGATTAATGATTTACTAGGAAAGTACCAATGCAAAACCCCTCACTTCTCTGGTAAAACACTAACCTACTAGATTTGTTCTTCAAGGCAAGTAATTTAGATATAAACAACTATCTCTTCCATGGAAGCAAATTCTAATCGAATCAACGATTTACCAGAAATCTCACTTGAGATGTTAATTCTCTAAATAGTTTTTGGTAAATCGTAGACCGACTAGAAGTCATCTCCAACTCTAACAATTGGTTCTAAGGTGATATCTTTCATGCAAATTGTGTAAGTATGCATCACACCATCAACAATCAAGCTATATATAGGCGTCCAAAAAACTATTTATGGAACTCTCATTACTCGATTTCCAAATATATAAACCTAAATTGTAATCTACTAAAGAGGCAAACACATTAAAGTAGTAGAATATAGAAATACAGCCATCAAATGTACCAAGTTATCCTCAATTCCTCATTTGTACAAGATGAACAATGACTTGTAAAGTTGTCATTTGGATTTTGAAAATCTTGAATTTTTTATTTGTAATCTGCTAAATAAGGTTGACACATTAATATTATTGTTTGCATACATTGAACAACCTAAAAAGGAATCACATTAATGTGCTAAATAATATCATCCTCATTTGTAGAATGACAATAGAAAATTAAATCATATAATAATCATTTGTAGAAAGTGGATAATTATTTAACGTGTGACTTGAATTTGAGCAATCGTAACTCTAAAAGTTGTAATCTACTAATTATGTAATTCAGATTATTGGATTATACAATAACACCTATGAAATGAATCAGACTATCCTCATTGTAAAAGTAGATAAAATCTATTATAAAAGTAAATGTTTGGATTTCAAAATCTAAAATCTATAAATTGTATTCTATTGAATAACCAAACAACACTAATATTCTTTTGAAGAAAGTGAATCGTATTCACCTCATTTGAAGAAAGAGAAAAGTTACGTATAAATTAGCACCTATATGATTTGAAATTAATAAAACGATTTGTAGAAATCTTTTTTGAGTAGAAGGAGGTCATCCATTTTTATTTGATATGGAAAAAGCAATATTACACAGTGTCCGGCTCCAGTGAGGCTGTCAGAAAGAGAAACCTCTAAACACAATACTTCTTACTTCTCCACCAATTGAGTGAAGCTCAGGAGGGTAGTAAACTAATAAGAAACTGACAATAAATTTTTTTTCACAATATCCATCAGTAGACTCGTTGACAACTTCAGACCAATAAGCTCTGCAATTCCTCGCGGGTATTGATCCTAAGTTCCCAACAAAAATGATAGATAAGGTTCCAAAACATAGATCATCCTGATCCCCAAATTTTTATAGAAAATTCACCGGGATCCTAAATCCGGATCCAAAAGTTGAAAAGCCCAAAAGCCACTTCTCTGAGACTCCCAAAAAATCCCAAGCCCAAATCTGAGAAACAGATCAGAGCCCAAGCCCTATTAGGAGTAGCCCTAGCAACCAAACCAACAATGCGTCTGTCCTTGCCGCCGTTGTCGCCGTACCAACATAGTGCCGTACCACCAGTCAGTCCACGACGAAAGTTTGAAGAAGCCCTGACACCCACATCACCTGTTCACCTAGCCAGATCGACGTTGATACCTCGGAAAGCGGTCAAACAAACCAACATCCCAGCAATCACCCTATTGCATCTCTTCGTCGCCATCGTATAATGGCTTTGCCACCAGTCCTTCATTGGATGCTGATCAGCCAGACAGCGTCCACGCCACTAGAACTGTCCTTTGTGGAAAGAAGGCACCAGCCGAGCCGAACCTGACTCGGATAAACACTAGCGCCACTACGATCTTGGCAAGATCTGCCAATGTCTCTGGAAGCTCAACTCTATACTTAAGACGTGCTTGCCTTGGCCGAGATAAACCACCACAAGACTGCGCCCTTAATGGACTGTACAAACCATCACATCAAGAGGAAGTTGAACAAATAAAAGACAGGCTACCACACTTGCCAGCCACTAAGGCACAGAGACAGCTGCGATCGAGAAGATACGGCAATAGCTTGATTTGATTTGGGCGACCCCAAAGAAGACGCCGTAATTGCACTCCATTCAGAACTGAGATAGGTACAGAGAGGCCAAGCCCGAGGGCGGCGCTCTCCCAACCCTAGCAGAGCTCTGCTAGGTCGAGGCATTTTTCCAAATATGATTTGTAGAAATCTTAAAACTCGCTAAAATGTAATACACTAATTAAGCTACGTATATTAATAATATTCATATCTAGAACTCAAAGATGATACATGATGTCAAAGTAATCTAATAACAACATTGATAAAAGAATTTCACAAACCTCTTTGGGGGATGCAGGATAAAAATTGAAATTTTAAGGGAAAATTTCGCAAACAGTACACCAAGTAAAGGTCACTAATAATTCTTATACATAAAGTTCCAAACCAAACATTTCGGTACACGAAATCTGAAACTCGACCCACTATCAGTACACGGAGTCAATTTTTGACACCAAAATGTCCATTATGCCCTCAGTTCTTTTTTTTTTAATAAATTTTTTTTTCTGTTATTTTTTTTCCTTATTTTTTTCTATTATTTTTTTTCCTTCGTTTTTTCTGTTATTTTTTTTTCCTTCATTTTATCTGTTATTTTTTTCTATTATTTTTTTTTCCTTCATTTTATCTGTTATTTTTTTCTATTATTTTTTTTCCTTCATTTTTTCTGTTATTTTTTTTTTCTTCCTTCGTTTTTATCTCTTTCTTTCTTTTCACATGACTAAATATTTGCTGAGTTACAAATATAAGCTGTAGGACCATAAATCTCACCAATTGGAGGGCAAGGGCGGCATTGGAAGCGAGGGAGTGAGAGTGGAGGTGAGGAAGGCGGCGTTGGAAGCGAGGGAGTGAGCCCGGAAGAAGGAAGAAGAAAGAGATAAAAAACGAAGGAAAAAAATAACAGAAAAAAAGAAGGAAAAAAATAATAGAAAAAAATAACAGAAAAAAAATTATTAAAAAAAAAAACTGAGGGCATAATGGACATTTTGGTGTCAAAAATTGACGTCGTGTACTGATAGTGGGTCGAGTTTCAGATTTCGTGTACCAAAATGTTTGGTTTGGAACTTTATGTATAAGAATTATTAGTGGCCTTTACTTGGTGTACTGTTTGCAAAATTTTCCCAAATTTTAAACATGTCGCAAAATTATGATCTAAAAGATACATAGCAAACAAATATGAAAATATTATTACTTGAGAAACTTGAACGGGTCGAACAGCCACTTGAATTAGGCTTTTTCCATGATTGAATAAAAATATTTTATAACACGAAATAGCTAATATGATTATCACTAAAACCTCCACAAATTATTACAAAAGATTCAGCATATGGTTTAAATAATATCTCGGTCTAATTGAGTGCTTCACATCATATTCTTACACAAATTTAAACAACAACATAAAAATTGATTGAACTCAATCGCAACTTGTTACTCATGACAACAATAAGTCGATCTAGTTATCCTGATTTAGTCACTGAAAATAATTACAAAGTCACAAGCTTCTAAAATGTATCATCTAATGTTTCTATGCAGATATAAGACAACATTATCTTACGTAGATCACGCTGCTAAAAACTTTAGCTTACTTTTCTTCTCCGGGTAAGATAACACGTGATCAGAGTATAAAAATTAAGTGAAAGATTTTCAGAGAGCAGATTTTTGTGTATTTCAAGATAGTCGTCAATTTTTGATATTCAGGTTCTTATAGGGTGGCTACAAAATTTTGACATTGTTTAATCAGGACACGTATATATTAAGTTGGATTGATTATATCCATCATGTTAGACAAAGCCCATCATAACCTATTTGTATATTGGGTCTATGAAAATTAGGCCCTTGAGATTTTATTCTATGATTCAATATTATTGTTATCTTTTTTTTTCAAGGCTCCGGGAAGGGGTAAATGACGGTATTGTAATACCCCAGAAATTCATTTTTAATTTCTGATGATTTTTCATAAATTATTATGTTGATTGTTATGACAATTTTGTGGTTCGTGGATGGAGTGGAAGTGTTTCGGACGAATAATTACTCGAAACATTTTATTTTCGAGGGGTAAAGGAGTTGACTTTTTATTCGTTAAGTTTCTCCGAAAACTTCCTTCACGAAAGTCGTAGAGTGCGTCGATACGAGTTTGTGTACATGTGGCACGCCTAAATTGGAGATCGTATGAGAAAGTTATGGTCAGCGAAAGTTTCTGAATTAGAAATCAATGTGATATTTTCGGAAAGTTTCTCTTTTTGGAAAATCTTTTCTCTCTGTTCTCTCTCTTCGAAACCCTAGGATTCGGAAGTTTTCCTTTTGAACCGACCCGACGGTAACTCCCGATTCCAGCGTTCTCCGGCCACAGCACCAACCCAGATCTCTTCCTTCTCCTCCTTCCAGTCCTCCCTACAATGGTCTCTAGCTCCGATTCTCACCCACGGCGACGGATCGAGGCGGCAAAGCTAGGCGGCAACGGACCCAGTGATATCTTCTGATTCCGGCGACAGCAGGACTCGAAACTGATTGCGTTTTGCTCCTGGCAGCGTCCTTTTTCGATCCTTGGTGGTGGTGTTGAGTGATTTGCACCGGAGGGGCTTCAACTCACGATGAACAGTATATTTCAGCTAACGGCGGCGATCTAGGCAAAATTGGGTCAAGTCTCAGGTATTAAAGTCGATCCTTGTAGTGTAAACTCCATTTTGGACAGTTGGATTAGCCTGGAATGGAGGTTGGAATGGCGACGCGTGGGGCTCACGCCCAGTTGTCTATGGCGGCGCGTCTGGCCATGTTTGGGGAAGTTTCTTTCACTAGTATCATCTACTCGTCGATACGATTGTTTTGATATATGGTTTATAACTTTTAGAGATCGTTTGAAATGTTAGGATTTTTCCATAATTGCAATTATTTCAGTTTTCGATCCGTGAGGATCCGACTTGTCATTTTGACATATTGATCCTAGAAGTGGTCCAAAGACTTTGGGAGGTCTCGAATGAAGTTTTGTCTCGATTGGCGTTACTTTTTAGGTTTTAGTTCAAACAGGAGTTTCGAACTTTAATCGAATTGTGTTTCGTGTACTAAGATAAAACCGTATGTGATTAGGTACTTGATGAAGTTGTCTTGGACGGATGTTTTGTGATTGTGTTAGCTTGGTTTTGTAAGAAGACGCAGCGGGATTCTGAGGTGAGTAATCTCACAATGTTCATTTACGAACGGAGTTACCTTATCGTTTTGGGAGTTATTTATTTAACTGCAAACTATAATTGGTAATAGTACGTGGCATTCTTGAGTGAATGACTACGTACGTATATGTGTGTGTGTGTGTGTGTGTGTGTGTGGATTTGTTGTGATACAATAAGCAGTATTTGTGAATGGGTTCATATTATTGTTTTGGGGTGTGACATTTCGGGGATCCAAAAACTTGAGGGTTGAGGATCAGGGAATCTTTTATTTCAGGTTCGGGTAACATTTTAGGTCCAATGCGACTCGTTTAATATGATTTTAACCACCACAACCTTAATCAAAGAAAAAAAAATTATAAACTAAGCCCCAAGTAATGTATTTTTTTTATTTCAGGTTCGGGTAACATTTTGGGTCCAATGTGACTCGTTTAATATGATTTTGACTGCCACAACCTTAATCAAAGAAAAAAAAAATTATAAACTAAGCCCCAAGTAATGTATTTTTTTTATTTCAGGTTCGGGTAACATTTTGGGTCTAATGTGACTCGTTTAATATGATTTTGACTGCCACAACCTTAATCAAAGAAAAAAAATTATAAACTAAGCCCCAAGTAATGTATTTTTTTTATTTCAGGTTCGGGTAACATTTTGGATCCAATGCGACTCGTTTAATATGATTTTGACCTTATTCAAAGAAAAAAAATTATAAACTAAGCCCCAAGTAATGTATTTTTTTTTTAGAAGTAGATAATTTCATTACTTATCTATTGTCAGAAGGTACGTACATTATATAATGTCTTACACCAAGTAATACCTAGTTGGTCTAATCTGTTAAGCACATAACAGGTAACCCTCATTGGGAACAACTGGAGCATAACGTTTTGGCCTAGCCATAAGGAGACAAATCCAACAACTATCTAAATCCTTTCTAGAGTAACCCTAATTGCCAAGGACCTCAATTGGTGTCCAATCAGAGAAACTAAACTTAAATAGCAATAGACTGGAATCAAATGCTAGGTACCGAGACTGGAGCAGGAAAATGCCTAGATCGGGCCGGAGCCCACTACCTCCCTTCAAGAGGGAATGACTAGAAGCAAAGACCTAGCAGCAGCCCATTGGCCCAATGGAAGACAGCACACAGCCCAACCAGCTTGGCCCGACCCAATTCAACCTCCCTTCCCTGTGCTTGGTTAGACAAATGAGCGAAACCGCCGCCAGAAATGAAGCCACCACCGCACCGCCGTGAGCGAAAGGGAAACCACCACCGCCCCGCCTCAAAGACCGCCATCACCGCCGCGACACCACCAACAGAGGACATCGTCAATAACTAAAACGCCCAAGCCGCCAAGTGAAATCCTATGGAGAAAAAGCATCGCAGCAGCAAAACGTCGCCGCCAAATCCGTTCCACGCAGCCTTGAGTCGATGCCCGCAATCGTCCAGGTCACAAAGGAGATTCGATCAAACCATGTCTACCACCGCTGTCAACACCAGGCACCGCCCGCCAAAAGCCAAATCAGCCCTTGACCATCAGCACCGTCCAGCAGCTTCACAACATCGACAAGGCTAAGCCAGTGCCGAAGCCGGAACATCGCCGGACGAGCAGAACTTTCGGCAGGAGGCGAAACCCACTTGCTAGGGTTTTGGAGAGAAAAACTAGGAGCAAAATAATATGCGAGTCTAGGGGTTAAGCCCCAAGTAATGTATGAGTTAGATTAAAGTCGATAAACTCACAGTTGAGCCAATAAGTTGTTCAACAAGCAATTGGGCTACTACTTTAGTATGGTTCATCTCAATTGGGATAGATGTTCAGGTGCATCAATTGGGGTAGGACATAACAGAGCTTATTGCCTGTTATAGGTTGTTAGAGAGAAGTTGAAGTTGGCCTTTGTCCCAGTGGTGGTGCTACTCCTCCTGCTGCAGCTGAGGCAAAGAATAAGAAAAGGTTGAGGAGAGAAATCGACTAGGGTTTGGGCCCGAAAGCCCGAATTTTGGGCCAAAAATTGTTCCGGTCCGGTTCTTGTCTTGTTTTAGGTCCGACCCGTATTTTTCGATCCGATCCCAAGTTTATGGAAATCATGTTGGGCTCAACCTGTGCCCAGCCCTAATAGCCATGAAAGAATCAAATTAGACGAGTCCAAAATCTAATCTTAAGAGGGGGCGTCAAAAGTATAGAAAAAAAGAAAAAAAGGAACTCAAAAAAAAAAAAAAAGGAACAAAAAAATAGTTGTAATTTTCAAAATATATCTAAAAAAAACATTATGTTGCAATTGAAGGTTGATCCTGAGACGAAGCATTTGCCACGAGAACAGTTGCCATCACAGTAAACTAAGCAGTTGCAATTTTATAAAATTGAATAGTATTTATACACTCCATGGTAAATATTTATGAAAAAAAAATCGGGTGAGGTTTGTCCTACCTCGTCTCAATGTGGCTCCGCCACTGTCTCCAATCAGCCAAAGCAAACCAAGCAACCTTTGTAGGAAACATGAAGAAGAAGAAGAAGAAAAAAAAACCTGAATAAATCAATCTACTAAAAGGCACACCACCTAGAAACTCATCGATATGGAAATGTGTTGCTAAAAGAGTCTTTGGCTCTATATGTAATGAACAAAAGCACCGTAAATGGAAGAATGAGAGGAAGAAATAAATAAAAAATCAGTTCATTATTAATGAAGTTCTTATTTAATCAAAAAAAAATATTATTCACCGGAGTCAATTGGTTAAGATTAAGAGGATGCTAAGCTGCTGTTGGAACCTAGGTGCACCACTCTACCTTCACTCGTGATTCTACCGCATTGTATGAAATTGAAACTGCTTGAGAAAAACTAAGTACGTCGTCCCTCCATGTAGTTCCACTACAACGATGAGTACAACAGTGGTGGAGCTAGCTTATCACATTACGAGGCCAGCGTAATGCTTCATAATTTTCATGACCTATTGCATGAATTTTTAAAATTTTTTGAGGTATTTGAGTAAAAGAAAATTCTGAAGAGGTTGGGGTGTCATGGCCCCCTTGGTCATGGTAGCTCCACCCCCAGTACTGTTTGAAGCATAAAACCTCGACCTGGCAAGACAGCCCCATTTAGTGTTTTATGAAACTACATATATCGTCCCTCACTGTTTTCTTTGTAAAATACTTGTGGGAAACTAAACTTGCAGTATATTTACAACTAAACTTACAACAAGTATAAAGCGCTTCCACGCCTGCTAGCATAGAGATTACAAAAATAATTACCAGAAAAGGAAAGTTCGGAACCAATGTGCAGATTTAGTGATATACTAGTTTACCACTATCGCCGTGACACCGAAGCACACATCCACACAGGCAGAATCACATATCACAAGCAATAATCCCAAGTAAGATCAACCTTACCATAAATAAATGAAAAAGTAACACTCATCATCACTCCAGTATACAATGTATTTTAATAATTCAAACAATTCATGTTTTCAGTCTCTCCGGCCATCCAAAGAGGTGAAACTAGGCTAACAAATATAGTGCCGCCGGAAAACTGAAATGATCACGATGGGAATTAAATGGCATTGCATTCATTATAGTCTAAGAAAAAAAAAAACAAATAAGAACCTGAAAGTAGCATATGACAAAACCAGAACCCTCGAGATAAAACTGGGGACCTTAGTTAGGGATATCCTCATGATAATGCTCCACCAAAGTTCACTACAGTCTATCAATACGCCATTTAAAAAGATGACATCTGTTTATCAATACACCATTCGAAAGCCTGATATATCTTCATCAATCTCTAAAAAGCAGAGTAACTACTTTTGCCAATAAACCAAGCCAAAGCTTCATCTGCAGACACCATGCAATAAGTATGTTGGGAAATGCACATCAGGTACTCTAGGGTTTGCATAGTATGAGGCAGTAGGCAAAATTTTGTTAAATGAGGTATCCAAATTGTAAATTTGGTCCATACACAAAGCAGAGAACTCTGTATTTGAGTGCAAGGTGAACTATAGTTGAATAACACCTTCTTCAACCATATTTTTCAGACTGGCATTGATAAGTGCAGAATCCTTAGAATTGTCACTTAAAGACTTAAGAGGCCTTCCAAGTGATGTGGGAAACACCTAAACTTTTGAGGAAGGGAAGTACTATATGGGTTGGAGAGAGGATGTAGAAGGCAGTGTACTGAAGATAAAGGCTAGGGTTTGCGACTACTATATGTTAGAGTGAAAATAACGCATGAACATGCACGTATTCCCTTCAATTGAAGAAGGTAGTAATCTCTGAAAAAGACAGTGGTCTCTTGGGTTTGCTCATTGTGATTTTAGCTTCATCAATTTCTATCTTTTCATTGTTATTAATATTTTCCATGGCAAGGGGTCACGACTCGTGACACATCGTACATATACAAGGTATAAAGGGAAAGCAACAATGAATATAAACATGCACTCTCCATCTATGTGTTTCGGATCACAAAGCGTCTCTTAGGCTTCTATTGTAACTGCCTTGAAGTTGTTGTGTGGATCTCCTTTTAACCTAAACTTCTGCTTTTGTAGTTGTGTTGATATGAACGAAATTGGCTTATGAGGATTATCATTTTAAACACACAACTGTATTGGGAAATAATAATGAACACACACAAAGGGAACAGACAAATTCAATCCCAAAAAATAATAATAATAATAATAATAAAATAAAAGGATAAACAAAACAAAACAAAATGTGAACATACTTTTCTGGCAATCTTTGACTTTAGGAGGCTCACCTTCAAGACTTTTATCCCCTTTTGGTAAATGTTACACACCCTAAAGCCCTTTTTTCCTCTTTTCTTATCATCACTCAACAGTCTTTGTTTTGAAAGATTCTCTGCTTTTCTCAGATTTCCACAAAAGGCTACTATCTGATCTATCTCCATACACACACTGCAAAAAGGTGAAGACCCATGGGCTGGCAGGGAATACCTAATTTCGAAGAGGTAGTAATAATAACAATAATTAACTCACACAAGAAACATGAACGATAGCGATACTTACTTCCCCCTAAAGATAGCAACAGCATTTGGAAAATTAATTACAACAACTTCAAGTTTTATCTATATCCCATTCCAAACAACATTTCTGTTATTAATCAAACTCTGCTTCCCAGAATGGAATTAATTCCATAAAAAAGAAAAGAGAATAAATTAGTGATGTCACATATCCTAAAAAGATATAAAAGCCAAGGATAATCTGTTAGTGGAAATTAGAATAATAGTAACTTTACCGATCCAGAAATCCAAAAATAAAACAAAAAAAATATATATCAATTAGATGTTTAACATCGATTGATTACCAAAAAAAGTCCACAGCATTGAACATCAAACTTGGATCAATTAAAAAAAAAAAGAAAAAAAAAACTAGTTTAGATCATAACAACCAACTAAAGCAAAGAAACTAGTGTTTCTATAATCAAAGGAGCAAGATCTACCGTATTCTTGTATCAAAAACCAATTCGGATACTAAAAATCAGATTATATTGAAAAAAAATCGATATGAGCGAGCGAACCTGAGGTGAGATCTGATGAACGAGCAGAGCAAAACGGCGAGATCTCTGACGCGGCCTGGTTTCCTTCTCTCTTTTTTTTTACCGCGGTCTCCGATTCAGTTGATGCAAGGCGGGACCCGCTCCGCTGGAAATCGCAGCCAGCCAGCGGCGTCGCGCCACCTGGCTCTGGTATTCTATAAACCGAAGCAGTTCCCGACCTGCACCAAGCGAATTAGAGACCCGCCAGTAACTCTATCAAAGCCCCGCCTCTGCCTATTCTATCTAACCCTATGGAAACTGGTGACTACAGAAGAGGAGGATGTGGGCATTATTATTTATACTGCGGCCCAGCCAACGAGGATCCGCCACGTGGGGAGGGCAGTGGATGTGGACGTCTACATGTGATTTTTAATATGTGGAAAAGCGGTTCCCTGCGGTGGTTTGGTTTTGGGGAGGGGGGAGGGGAAGGGGGGAATTGCCTGTTTTGCCCCCCCCCCATCAGCGGTGAATGCACGTGCACGTGCGGCTGCGACGTGGTCTGGGGCGGTGTGTGGCAGACTTCCCTGATTTAGGATCGTGGATGTAGACTGCGGCTTTCTGGTTTGGGTATTTTTCGGGAGAACCAATCAGTTCTTGCCCCCGCACAGGAACTAAAGGTCGGTGGATGAAACAATGAACGGTTTTTTTCTTTCTAAAATTACTTCTAGTTAGTGATACAGATATTAGAAGTGTACAAATATTTTGTGATACAGATATATTGAAAATTCATACAAGATAATCTACTCTTAAGAGAAGTAACCATTCCACATGGTGTTTAAAAAAAATAAATAAATAAATAAATTATATTTAAGTTAACGATATGGATGTTTGGTCTAGATTCAAAAACATATTTGATCTAAGTTTTGAGTCCTAAATCGGATATAAAATCCCACCTAGATATTAAATCTGACTCTGAACTCGACCCAACTCGGCTCACAAACCTGGATCCAAATAGGTTTCGAGTCCAACGTCTCAATATTGATCATTGCTCTAGCTCAATTCCAACCACCAAACCGCATTAGAACAATCTTGGAAACATGATGTAACAACCTCTACTAGGAAGAGCATTGATCTCTGTGTTTGATTGGTGGAGTTGAAAAATGTGATTGAGACTGAATCGATTCGAGACACAGGATGAGACCAATTTCTCCAAAGCCAATTTTAATTGCTTCATGTATTTCAAACAAATTTAATACAAATATACTATAAAGCAGTTAAAGAACATTTTCAACACTACTTCAATTAAAACTTGCGAACTCAAGTTATGAACTTATGAACAGCCAAAATAAAAAAATTTAACTAGAAGTAGTCAGAAATTGAGTCCTCGTTTTAACATTAGTCATTTTTCCTTTAATTAGATGAATTAGTGCAACACATGTTCTTATTGGTCCAATAGCATGTGTAGCATACATAACGTTTTAAATTAATAAGAATGCTTTTCCATTACATTAATTATGCTGTGTTGAAATTATTCACTTTGCCAATAAATTGTTGAGTTTACTTTATGCTTGTTTGATTCATAGGTCCGTACATGCAATTGATACAAATGAAAGTACGAAGATAGGAAAGAAACTCATCGAATATAAATAAAACTCTGAGTATGAAAATGTAATTACAAGTAATTATTGTTTTCTTCTTTGTCTTTTATTGCTGAGATTATCTTTCATTGTAGATTAATTCATGAAATGACATCATTATTTATCAATTATATTTTGGACCCCCCCCTGTTGTCGAATCCTGGTTCCGCCCCTATAAAGAATTGCCATGAAACAAGGTTGCATGAAAGAAGGAACCAACTTTAATCTTTGAAATATTGTAGGTAGCTTGTTACTCTTGCACATGGAAAATAAGAGAAGATGTAGTAGTCAATAAAGCAATTGAGAAAGAGAAAGGTTAATGTATGGAAGCTTATGTGTGAAGAAACGTGACATCAAGCTTGAGATTTTGGACAGAAGGCAAGTCCATTTCACATGGATCAAGTTGCAATGAAGGTCAAGGTTGTATATAAATAGAGCTTCCTTGAAGAGAATAGAGAGAGCCAGAGAGAGAGGAGATTAGAAATACATTGTTGATCTTTGTTTCTTCCCTTTCTTTAGCTACTCTTTGTATAATGTATTGTATTGTTTTAAGCATGTTTTCAATTTGTGTTATGTATTGCTAATTTCCTTAACTACGGTTAAGGAGAAACCACACTATGAAATAAGTTTCATTTAATTATCTATCTATTCCCACAGTTATGTTTTTCATGCCTATGACTCTTGCTTCAAAATGCATTAATGAAATCTTTGTTCATTTCACCTCTAATGTCATGCATTTTTGGTAGTTTGGAAGTCACTTTTATTAATACATGCTTGGCTTTGTAAAATATTAAATATGAACTCCTTTGATCTCTTGTCATGCAAATGAGCTCGTTTCACATTTGATGCTGAGCACACACTTTGACTTTTGTAGTTTCAATAAATTTGTGTACATGTGATGCTTTGGTATTTATAACTAAGAAGCAAAGAAGAGTCTACTTTAGATCCATTTCATGTGTTCTTCATTGTTAAATCTTGAGCAAGCAGTAGATTGATTTCTAGATTGCTACTTCTAATTTGCGAATTGGTAGATAGTACTTATGGCACGTTTACTTACTTGGAATGGAAAATAATCATGAATCGGAGACAAGTGGAATGGGCTTAAGAAAGGAATCGGTATTGATTCCGGAGGAATGATTCCTAAACCCATCTCCCCCCTTCGTAATCGAATTCCTGAGTATTCAGGAATCGATTCCTGATAAATAGGTGGGACCTACACCAATTCCCATTCCTTCATGTGTTAGTAAACACAGGAATTCTTTTACCTGGAATCATTCCGATTCCTTTATGTGTTAGTAAACACAGGGGTATTTTTACTCCGTAATCATTCCATTACATTCCATTCCATTCCAAGTAAGTAAACGTGCCCTTAGGCCCCGTTTGGTTTACTGGAATCATAAAGAGGGAAAATGAATTGAACTCCTTTCCTTAACTACCTTGGAATGGAAAGGGATTTAATATTTCCATTTCAACGTTTGGATGAAACTGGAATTGCAATCATGATTGGGAAAAACATATTTCAGATTTTCCAATAATATCCAGGGCAATACTACAGTTATTACTAATAATACTCTTCCTTGGATATGAAAGATCATAAAATGTCAAAAGTATTGAAAGTAATGTTTATAGCCATTACAAGTAAATCAAACAAATTGCACTTGACAAGGAGACACGTTGCAATTGCACTTACTCATGATTCATTTGGATTATGGACTCATAATATAGAAATTGTATAATGGTGTATTTGCAGAGTCCTGCGTCCTTCGTTCATACAAATTTCCAGTTCATGAGCTTGTTGCTTTAATCGTATCTCACCACAGTAATTGTACAAGAGGAGTAAAAGTTAGATAAATTAAAACATCACTAATGGTTGGTTATATGTAGATCAGGGTAAAATCAAGACTGAATTTTGCAAAGGCTTCTGTCATGATCTATGCCTGGAAGTATAGAGTAGAATTACACCGATCAATAAGGAGCCGACAAAAAAAAATGGCTGGGGGGAAAGCAAATATATAAATATCAAGGATGATCCATTTGTTACTGCAGTGACTTCCATCAATCTTATTTCGTCTACCTTGATGACGATACAACAATAGTAAAGGAGATAGACTCGAGATTAAGTTTTAAAATTGATCTACAATTAATGAGGGGTATATAACGTCATTTGGCTATTCCCAGTATGGTTGGAATTGAACTACCACCTCCTAGGTATTAATCTAATTCCACCCTAAAGACGGAATTGATTCCATATCAGCTGGTTCTTTCGTTTCCTTTCCGTACCTAAAATTAAGGCCAAAGCATTGGAAAAGGAAATGGTTTCCTTTTCCAGTCACCAATTCCAACAAAACAAACGGGGCCTTAGAGATTTATTGACTAATGTGGTGGAATCAGATACCTTAGTTACTTCGTCATCAAGGTAATCTTTATCTATTTGCTTTGTTTTAATTTATACAAGTTTAGCTAAATCACATCCAATTTTTATTCAACTAGGTTAGCATTAAATTAATTTTGGTTCGATTAGTTTTTCCTATTTCATACAGTCCTTGTGGGTTCGAACTCGCTCTTGCACTTCTGTGTTGCAACTGATTCGTGCGCTTGCGAGTAAAATTTTAAAACACATCAATGGCGCTGCCATATGATGCCAAACAGAGGAGATAGGTCTGGGTCGGATCATGGTTTTGAGGACCAAACTTTCAAAAAATTTGTTTCTAAAATGAAAACTTTCAACTGAATTTTTTTTTTCAAAAATAATCAAACTTCGCTAACCATAACTCTTTCATATGAAAGTGGAATATAGCATGCTGCATGTTTACGAACTAGTATCGACTTGCTCTACATTTTCGTAAATAAAGTTTTTTAAAAAGCTTAACGAATAATAAAGTCAACTCAAGACCCCTAAAAACAAAACATTTCAAGTGAATATTCATTTGAAATACCTTTACTTCACAATTAACTGAAGAAAAGGCACAAGAACATGAAATTAATTATACAAACCACATTTTATTAGTTTCATGAATTTTACAGGAAGTGAATAACGAGAACTCAAGGCATTAAAAAAATTTTAAAAAAGTAGGTAGAATCCCCTCCGATTTTGCAAGCCTTGATTGATGTGATGCACAAGTTGTGAGGAAGAACCTGGTCACATAGGAGCTTTGAGATTCCTGGGTGCAGTGGAGAAACAACCACAATCACCCAAGAAGGCCCAGGCCAAGGGCTTGATGTTCGTGGATGGTTGTATCAAAGGGAAAGTTGCCAATAGTGTGATGATTGACACAAGAGCCACTCACAACTTTGTGTCAGAGACTCAAGCACGAAGGTTGGGATTGAAGTTGGAGAAGGACGTTGGCCGCATGAAAGCTGTGAATTCCAAGGCCTCACCCACAACTGGACTATCCCGAGGGGTACCGCTCAAGTTGGGCCATTGGGAGTAGGGGTGGGTTCGGTTTCGATCGTTTCGGTTCTGAGCCTAAACCGAAAACCGAACAGAATTTGGGCTCGGTGCGGTTCGGTTTGGTTTTTGCGTTTTGAGAAGTTGACACCAAAAACCGAACCGACCCAAACGGTTTGGTTCGGTTTGACCCAGTTTCGGTTTTTTTTTTTTTTTTTTTTTTTTTTTTCTGGAAAACAGATTTTTACCAACTATACTTCTTTGGTATTGTAACTCGAGGAGTTTTTGTTTCTTCAAACCTATAATAATAATTTATAACAATGAGTTTACAAGTTTACTAATGCATGCTTTATACTTCAATAGACAATAATCTATAATTCCATACTCCATATAATTCAATTGATATAGTCCAATAGTCCATCAAGTTCTAGCATCAACATATGAAATGGTCAAAAAATATAGAGTCGATCCAAAGTTTATAAAAGTCCATCATTACATCAACATTAACCTCATAAATTTAAAATGTATAAGTTCACTAAAAGATTAAACATCACAAAAAGAATGAATCAACATCAACATATGAAGGAGGGCAATGGCATGATCTCAAGCTCGGAAAGATGAAGTCTTCGACTTTGGAGGTAACATTCCACTCCGACTACTCCCCACTGCAGCTCCACATGGCATCTTTAGTATCTCTACATTAGTATAAGAGATTGCAGAAAATGTTTACACATTGCAGAAACTGTTTAGGACAGAAGCACATACCTAAGATGATGAAGTCGATTTCGGATGAACACCCGAACTAGTAGCAGCTGATTTAGATTGCCTCTTCATTTTCTAGATATGCAAATTACTCCTATTTAAATCAGTAAACAGAAACGTGAGTATAGAGGTCAAGAACACATTTTTAGACCAAACAGCTACTGTATAGACTATAGCAGGAAATATGAATCGACTTCATATGAAAATGACCAAGTTGAAAGTGACAACGGATACCATTTGAATCCGATATGTGAAGTATTACAAATTGGTGATGTTAACGTTCATCATGAACAGCATCTTATGGGGTAATGTTGTGTGCTTGTTTATGGTTCCATGACATAAAATAGAACTACAATTGTAAATCAAACCAAGAAAACATAGAAAGCCAAATTGTTACTTGTAGAGTAGTCTCTATCAGAATCAGCCAAGGAAAATTCTTCTGAAATCATTTCCAGTTTAACTAGCCAATTGTTGTAGAAAAAAAAAATGTGATATAGATATCTAGTTCTGACAATGCTGACCTATGCAATTACTGGAATAAACCAATATTAACAACTCAATTTTGTACAATCTCACAATTCGCAATCAAATCCGGCGTGATCCAAGAGAATGAACCACACAAAAACACTCCTTTAAACTAAAACAAAGCAATAGCCAAGACCTCCAAGACAATTCCACCATACCAAACTTTGAAACAAACCAAAACCAATGTAGAATTCCCCAAATTCAAGTCCAAATTCCACTAAACCACACCAAATGACAGCATCAGAAACTCCACATTGTCAAAGTTACTAAAACAAATAGCATTACTAAAACAAGATTAGACCATAGCATTACTAAAACAAACCCATATCCCAAATTTGTCAAAGTTATAAGCTCACCCACCACCCTCCATATTTCAAACCCAAAGTCAATACCTTATCATTCAAAAGTAAGCATGATACTCAATTGACCAACAAGATTGAAAACCCATATGAACAAAAGCACCTGAAACTCCCATAAACAAGCACAAATCCTAAACACAAACAATCAAAACTCATGTTCACATCAATTATCGCACAGATGATACTCTCAAAGCATAATGACTTGCATGCTGAAACAAACCAGTCCAACAACTTCAAGAAACAAGAATCCATAAGAGACAGAGAGCAAGCCAGACTACAAAATTGTGGAGGACTACAAAATCACTAGCAGTAGCACTAGCACCAATTCATTGACATAATTATAGTTGTTAATCCAAAATCAAATTAAATAATAATCACAACTTTTCTAAACCAAAGTATTTCAAACAAAATAAGCTTCAATTATCCAACCGCAGCAAAACGCTTAGATTAACAATCACACAATAAGCATAAGAGTATGAAACTATGAATAACGTCTGGATCCAAAACCGATTTGAACATAAACCAAATCAACACCAACAACAAAAGATTGAGAGCGAGAGGATCAGAGAAAAGAACCCACCCTTACTGACATCATGATTGGAACGAGTGTACTGAGGTGGAGGAGAACTAGCCCAGAAGTCCAGAACACTGAGGACTCGAGGAGGCGAGGAGAATAAACGGGTGAGGAGAGAAAACGGTCAGACGATCAGAGAGCTCAGATCGATGAGGTTCTGCTGAACGAGAAACTCAATCAGAAACTGAGTGAATGAAGTCATGAACGCACAACAGAGAAGCGATACACTTACCGGTGAGAGCTTCAATTTCCCGCGACGATGCGAGGGAGATGACGACCGTCGAGATGCGGTGAGGAACGTGATGGAGAGAGAGGTCAGAGTCTGAGAGAGAAAGGGAGTCGGGACTGAGAGGCTGCGAGCGGTAGGGGAGAGAGACGTGTGAATCTTTTTAGGGTTTGGAACAAATTAAAAACACCCTATACAAAACGACGCAGTTTCAATTGCAATTTGGTTTTTCGGTTCGGTTCGGTGCGCTTTTTTCCTGTTCGGTGTGGTTTTTTTCAATGCGGTTTTTTTCTGCTGCTGTTAGGGTATCAGTGCGGTTTTTTTCGGTCTTCGGTTTTGCGAGCCCACCCCAAATTGGGAGGGAAAGGCCGACCTTGTAGTTGTCCAGATGGATGACTTCAATGTCATATTGGGGATGGAGTTCATGTTGGAAAACCAAGTTATCCCCATTCCTAATGCCCAACACTTGCTCGCCATGGGAGAAAGGCCGTGTGTGGTTTCAGCAAGAATCAAGCAACCAAGTGAACCTTCTCTTGTCTACCCTTTAGTTCAAGAAAGGCGTGAAATGCCATGAGCCCACATATGTAGCAGTTCTTTTAGTGAAGGATGAAAGTAAGAAGGAAGTGGTTCCCACGGAAATCGAGGGGGTATTAGAGAGTTATACAGATGTGATGCCGTCCGAACTTCCCAATGAGCTACCCCTAATGAGGAGTGTGGACCATGAGATCGAACTGATTTATGGAGCCAAGCCACCTGTAAGAGCACCTTATAGAATGGCTCCTCCTGAACTGGCAGAACTTAGAAAGCAGCTCGAAGACCTACTCAAGGTAGGGTTCAATAAGCCATCTAAAGCCCCCTTCAGTGCACCAGTGCTGTTTCAAAAGAAGCATGATGGAAGCTGGAGATTGTGTGTGGACTATCGGGCCTTTAACAAAGCCACAGTGCCCAACAAGTACCCGATTCCCCTGATAGCAGATTTGTTTGATCAATTTAGCGGTGCCAAGTACTTCACCAAGCTTGACCTCCGCTCAGGGTACTATCAAGTTCGCATTGCGAAAGATGATGAGCCCAAGACCATGTGCGTCACCTGTTACGGTGCCTTCGAATTTTTGGTAATGCTGTTCGGGTTTACCAACGCGCCAGCGACCTTCTGCACCTTGATGAACCAAGTCTTCCATGATTACTTAGACAAGTTTATGGTGGTGTATCTGGATGACATTGTGGTGTACAACTCTATTTTGGAAGAACACATAGAACATTTGAAACTAATATTCCAACAGTTACGAGACAATCAACTGTATGTCAAGCGTGAGAAGTGCTCATTCGCGCAAGTGACCATCAAGTTTCTGGGTCATGTTATTGAAAGGGTCGAATCAGGATGGATATGGAGAAAGTGGAAGCACTAATGGAGTGGCAAAACCCCAAGATATGGCAAAAACCCAAGAACATGAGAGAGTTGTGCTATTTTCTTGGGCTGGCTAATTACTACCGACGTTTCATTGAGAACTACTCAAAGAAGACAACTCCCTTAACTGAGCTCTTGAAGAAGGGAGTAACATGGGATTGGAGTAGTGATTGTGAAAAGGCCTTTCAGGATTTGAAGAAGGCTATGATAGAAGATCTGGTCCTTGCCCTACCTGACTTGAATCTACCATTTGAAGTTCAGACAGATGCTTCCAACTTCGTCTTAGGAGGAGTCTTACTACAACGGGGGCATCATGTTGCTTATGAAAGTCATAAACTCTCGGAAACTGAGAGGAAGTGCACATCTCAAGAGAAGGAGTTGCTAGTTGTAATTCATTGTTTGAGAACTTGGCGACAATATTTGTTAGGGTCGAAGTTCGTCGTGAAGACAGAAAATTCTGCTGTCAGCCACTTCCTGACTTAGCCAAAGTTAACCCTGAAACAAGCTCGATGGCAAGAATTTATCGCAGAGTTTGACTTCCAGTTTGAACACAAGGCTAGTCGCACTAACCAAGTTGCTGATGCTCTAAGCCGCATGGCCGACCTTGCCACCCTCAGGATGTTGGCCACTTTGTCGGCCAGTGTCATTGCCACAGACATTAAGCAACGTATCAAGGAGAGTTTGGTGAAAGACCCCATGGCACAATCCCTCATAAAAATGGTGAAAGAAGGGAAGAACTGTCGGTTTTGGATGGAGGATGGCATATTGATGGCAAGGACGAGTGTTCGTTCCGCGAGCAGATGGACTACGAAGGATGCCCATGAGAGAGTGTCGTAACACCTTGTGGGCAGGTCACCCTGGCTGAAAAAAAAGCCACGCACTTCTAAAGCAGGGCTACTATTGGCCTCAGATGAAGGACGATGTCACAGAGGACACCAAGACCTGCCTAATCTGCCAGGAAGATAAGATCGAGTGTCAGAAGGCTCCGGGGCTATTGGAACCATTGTCCATTCCGACTCACCCATGGGAAAGTGTCTCCCTTGACTTCATTACTAACCTCCTGAAGGTGGGAGACCTATCAGGCATCCTTGTTATGGTTGACAGGTTTTTGAAGTATGCTACCTTTGTGCCGACCCCAAAGTATTGCACAGCGGAAGATACTACAAGCCTTTTCTTCAAGCATGTTGTGAAGTATTGGGGCGTGCCAAAGAACATTGTTAGTGATCGCGACACCAGGTTCACAGGTACATTCTGGACCGAGCTATTGAAGCTACTTGGTTTCGAGCTCAACATATCTTCGAGTTATCACCCACAGACTGATGGGCAAACAGAAAGATTCAATGGGATGTTAGAAGAGTACTTGCACCATTTCATCCATGACAATCAACAGAATTGGGCGCAATTGCTAGATGTTGCACAATTTTGCTTCAACTCGAAGAAGAGCTTATCCACCAATAAGAGTGCTTTTGAAGTTGTCACTGGTCAACAGCCTCTCTTGCCTCATACCGTGCAAGAAGTTTACAAAGGGGAGAATCCGCGTGCTTTCAACTTCCCAAAAGAGTGGAAGACCAATGCCGAGATTGCTCAAGCCTATCTAGAGAAAATGGCGAGGAGAATGAAGAAGTAGGCAGATCAAGGTCGCAGGCCCAGGGAGTTTAAAGCAAGAGACATGGTCATTGTCAAGCTACTTCCGGAACAACTCAGGTTCCTACGCTCCAGAGACAAACGACTATTCAGGAAGTATGAAGGACCACTCCCCGTCATTTCTAAAGTGGGGAAGTGTTCCTACAAAGTCGACATTCCCACTTGGATGAGAGTTCACCCCGTCTTCCATGTCAGCAACCTCAAGCTGTACCAGCCAGACCTTGAAGATCAAGCACGCAACCAGCATGTTCAAGATCACGTCGACATCAGACCACCCAAGGCGAAATAAGTGGAGGAGATCCTTACAGAGAGAAACATCAGAGTGTCATTCCGTCTGCGCCAGCAATTTCTTATCAAGTGGAAGGGCCTCCCAGATGAAGAAACCAGTTGGGAAAATGCTGAAGCCCTGAAGAAGAAGTTCAAGCAGAAGATTGAAGACTTTAAGACCAAGGCAGTCATCGAAAGCGCTGACAGCTTAAGTGGGGGAGGATGTTAGGGGCTGCACTTGTAATGCCGCAAGCAACCTTGTCCAGGGTCATTAGTTAAGTCTTTGGTTGGTTTCTTGTGTGCTTTGGGTATTTTGGTAATTAGAAAATTATGTAATTTATTTAATTCTAGCATTTGGTCTCCTCGGCCAAGTGCATATTTCCCACTGCCTTGGCCATTTAAGCCTATTATGCTCTTTAGGGAGGGGTTCCTAGTTGGCATAGTTTGGACTATGGAACTAGTATAGGTACTCACTTAGCTGACTTGCTTGCTAGCAAGTGACGCGCGGTACTCTTTGCACATCACAAAGTTAGGCCCCTGACAATTGGCATGGAGAGAGGTGGTCTCACTAGCTTTCCAGCGAGAGTTTTCTCCTGTTATTTTTGAGACAGATTTTATTACTCTTACTGTTGGTGAGATTACAATAAAAATTATAATTTCTATTTGAGAAACTCATTGACAATAGGCTTAGGTGCGGGTATCTCGGTCTCTTTAAGGAGATTCAAGCCCTCTGCGGAATGATGCCCGTGCACTAAAAATCTCTTGACTTGTCCCTTCCAGGATACAACAGCCCAATAACAAGTTGTACGGCTCACACCAATCTGCACAAATTGGAGGAACCCAAAGCTCCACCAAAAGAACACCTTTCTTTGGCAAAAAAAGAACAAAAGACACTTTGGAGTTTTTTTAGGGAAAGTTGATGGGTGAATAATAGAGTAAAAGTTGGGTTGTCTTGAGCATGCAACAAATGGTGCTATTTATAGGCTTTTAGGACACTCTCTACAATTAATAGGGTAGTAACCAATGCTATAGATTACAAGAATTAAAGACCCAAAATAAATCACCATGAGTTACAAAAATAAAAAATAAAAAAAAATTCTGAATTTAAACACAAAATAAATTCATCTAAATTTAATTTCAATAATAAATAAAATATTAAAATGTTACAACACTTATGCAACCAAGCAGAGAGTCATTCCCCATACGTCATTTATAGGTCATGTGTATGATGACATTACCTTTTATCTCCAGGAGATACTAGGTTCATAATTATTTCACTTATGCTTACCGTCAAGTCAATATTGTGGCTCACAAAATTAGCTAGTTTTATTTTTTCTTCTTCTACTGCTTTACTATGCGCCCCCCCCTACACACACACACAGCTGTATTCTTGATGTACTTTCAGATGAGTTAATCCTCTAGTTTTATTAGAGTTGTCATTCTTTATTAATAAAAAAAATGTTTGTGAGAATTAAGTATAATTAGTTTACCCCAAAATTATAACTTCATTTTCAATCTGTCATTGGACCTCCACGTGACAAAAGATATCTCTACTGGAGATGTTCTAAGTATCTTGAGCTATTTATTGAATTATTTTTCTGTCTTTATTTTAATAACTTGAATCGATGTACCTTACTCTTTTTTTTTTGGTTTTGGATTAGAAAGAAGTAGGCTAGTGCTGGATTTAGGAATAAGCATAATTTGATATGTTCTTAGTCTTCACCTACAAAATTTTTCTACCTTTAAAATAGCCCACCCTATTTTCTAATCCTGAAATCCTGAATCCACTACTACCCATATCTAGTCATTTCCTGTCCGGACAAAGTCCCTCTCTTGTTCTTAGTTCTTCCATTCTAAGCACTTAAAAATGTCATAAGTGATAGCAGAAGCACTGTTAAAACCATACAAAAAGAAGGTTCAAAGATGTAGTAATAACAAAGTCTTTTGATAGCAGACTACCAAACAAAAGATGACAGGTTAGGCGTTTCCAAGCTTCTTGGAGCGACCTAGGTTTTAGAATCTTAGGGTTCAGCTAGCGGCGATGCACTTCCCTCAGGTAAGGCGGCGATCGTGAAGCGGCGTGGTACTGCAGCGGCTTAGGGTGGGGTCTCAGAGCCAATTGTGTTTGGCGGCGAGAAGCTTCTGGTCTAGAGGCCTATCTGGCCGTGCTTTTCTGGTTTCGATCCGGCAGTCGTGCTAGGTGTTCGGCGGTGGCAGATTGACTCCAACTTTGCTTCGATCTCAGGTTGTAGGTCAGAGAGGCGGTTGATTCCAGGTCAGGGTCGAGTGTTGCATCAACTTTGGGCAACAGCTGTTTTGCTGTGGTGGTCGAGTTGATCAGTGTGACAGGCTCAAACCGCGGTTAAGTGTGTTGGGCTGAGAAGGTGGTCAAATCTGACTTCGAATTGCAGAGGCTGTTCTGATCTACTCCAGCCGAGGTTGGTCGTATTGGTGGCGTTCTAACTTAGGAGCGGGCGGCTTATGCGGGGTTGCTTCAGGTCGAGGCCAAGAGTTTCCCTAGACTCCAGCAATGGTGGAGGACATCGGTCGGTCGTCAGATTGGTGACCGGAGGCCATTCCCTTGAAGGTTCGATGCAAGCGGGTTTAGGGAGGGGAGATGCAGGAGACAGGTTTTTGCCTTGGGCCTCCGCCTCCCTTGGCTGCTACTTGTGGCCTGGCTGGGCAAGCCCGGTCTCTTTCCATCTTCCTTTGTTGGATTGGGCCTGTTTGTGGTCTTTGGAGAAATGGTAGATTTGTTAATCTATTTTGTTTTGTTTTTGAATAATTGAGCTTCGCTCGGCTCTTACCGTATTCTGCCTTTGATCGTTGTTGTGTGCTGACTGATGAGGAGCGATGTACACCATGAAGGTCTTGGGCATTAATGCTTGTCATGTTAGTAGCTCCGATTTAGGGTTGGATAGGTGTAGGGGCTTTTTTTTAATTCATGTATTTTCTTTTTTAGTTTTTTTGCTTTTGTTTTTTGGTAGCTCTGCTTTATGCACAGGCTGATTTGTTCATTGAAATGTACTATGAGGGATTTTCGAGTCCCTCTAGCTTGACCGAGAAAAATCATTATTATTAATGGAACCTGATTCCGTTCCCTGAAAAAAAAAATACACACACACACACTGAGTCCTTCTATGCTAAGGAGGTCCTTAACTTAGCTTATAGTACGAATTTTCATATTTTGACTACTTTTCGATCACATATTCACATATTAACCGTTCAATTTTTAGGTCTTAATGTATAGATCATATATGCAAATTTTCAGCCAAATTGATGATCGTTAAGGCATCCAAAACGGCAATTTACACGAACGAACCGAATCTGTCAAACCTGAACCGTTCGTGTAAATTGCAGTTTTGAATGCCTTAACGATCATCAATTTGGCTGAAAATTTGCATAAGTGATTCACTCATATATACCTAAAAACTGAACGGCTAAGATGTGAATATGTGATCGAAAAGTGGTCAAAATATGGAAATCCGTACCATAACCTAAGTTAAGGATATCCTTAGCAGAGAAGGCCTGTATGTATGTGTGTGTGTGTGTGTATATATACAAATCCTATCCTCACTCTGAAATTAACGTGTGAGGTTGAGTTTATGGTCACTTTTCGGTCTCATATCCACATCTAGACCGTTCAGTTTTTAGGTACTAATGTATAGATCATCTCTACAAAGTTTCAGCCAAATTGATGATCTTTAAGGTATGTAACTCACTTAGACCAATGGACGAACTGAATCTGTCCACCATGAACCGTACTAACTTAAGGTAGTTATCAATGCCTTAACGGCCATCAATTTGGCTGAAATTTTGCAGAGATGATATATACATTAGTACCTAAAAACTGAACGGTCGAGATGTGGATATGAGACCGAAAAATTACCCTAAACTCCAATCTCACACGTTAATTTCAGAGTGAGGCCTCACTCTGGATAGGATTTGTGTATATATATATATGTGTGTGTGTGTGTGTGTGTGTGTGTGTGTGTGTGTGGTGGGCACTACGCAGTAATATCCTCCCATCCAGAATTGCATCAGCCCATACGATCTGGGAATAATCCATATCCAAAAATGACTAAGCGATGATCCTCACCTCTATACTATACTTGGGGATCTTTCAGTCCCTTTATCCAAGCACCTACGTGTGCTTTGTAACAATTTATATCTGCCAGAATTTGCTATCCAACTGTTCGGTGATAAAACGGACATTAACTTGGAATTGACAGTTAGTTATTGGACTTCCCCACCTGTATGTCCCGTAGGAACAGATCTGCATCACTAAAAAGTTCGAGGAAACATCAAGTTGCAAAGACCATTGGTGGAATACCAGGGATGTTCAAGATTATAGAACATCCTTTACTATACAAGATGTGAACCACTCAATATACAAAAAGCACAAACTTTAGGTTACCAGGTTCTATGCTACAATACATGTGATATATAAAAAAAGAGCACAAGTAAACTCAACTATAAGATAAAAAGAAAAAACAAAGAAAATGAGACCTGAGCTAGGAAAAAGAGAAACCAAGCCAGCTTAATGCCCGGTCCACAAGATTTGATGCCACTGGTGCCACCATATGGGCAACCCTCGGCAGTGTTGGGTAGGTAAGTGTGCCAAGTATGAACCAGTTGAAGCTTAAGAGAGCAACAGCATCCGAAGCAGGTCTGTTCTTTATGGTTGAGAAAAACTCGACAACACTCTTTAATGACATGCCAACTACAGTGAAGAGAGCCACGACAAGGGGCATGCAAGGGTCTTCAGCTTGCCAGATAATCACTCCAACCAAAAGCGATAAAACTGCACTAAACAGACTCTGTTTCATTGCAATAACCCTTCGTTGGTTAAAAACTTCACCCATATCTACAATTCTGGTGTTGGTTTCAGGCATAATAGGATGAACAGGCCCAACGTACTTTGAATCATTTCTTAAGATCTGCAACTCGGTTTTAGGTTTACTTTCTTCTCCCCACGCATCTTTGCGCATTAGAAGGTCCTGGAGGACAATACCACTTCCATCATAACTGGATTTCCATGATGGGATCCCGTAGGGAATGCCATAGTCAGCGATTGCTGTATTATGGACATCACTTGTTTCATCTCGGCCTTTAAAGTTCCAATAGCTCTTTCCTTGAACTTCTTTCAGTCGAAGATTTTCAGTTTTCAGATCCTGTAACTGCCAGAAGACATACAAGTCAATGTTCAGTAAAATATTAAAATACACCTGACAGTGAATAAATATTTAGAAGGACAAATATTTGAAGTCCCACTGAAGCAACTCCAACAATCTGCTTCCTGTTGGCTTTCTTTAAGAACTAAGAAACAATACAATAATCTGCTTGATATCATATTAAATGCTAGAACAGGTTTTTAGCACTTAACAAAGTGAACTTGATATTGCTTTCATTTGCAGGAGTTAACTTGTAGTCTGTTTCACGAATCCTAACAAAGCTTGGTAAAGATTTCGATTTTTTCATCTAGTTAAATGCTAGCACTTACCAAGTATTAGTGCTAGAAGTTACACTTGAGCATTAGAGCACCCAATTTATTAATTAAATTTACTAAAATAAAGGTTGGGTCTTGATAACCCATTACACACCATTTGTTGATAAGAAGAATATAACCAAATGGTCTATCAAGGAAGTTTAACAGTATGGGGTGCACCTATCACCTCATATAATGCATAGATTTACACTTATTCAAGGGTTCATGGACTTCATGTCACTTGTGCCAACTGTTTGAGAACTAATTGAGTGAACAGAATGAATCTTGAATATAAAGCAACATACATGTATCTAGTTATGCCGGAGATCATGTCAGACAAACAGAGTTCACATAAAGCCTAACATCCCGCAGAAAAGATTCCAATGTTTGTATGAGGTTAAATTGTTGCTCTAGTCTATATGTTGTAGCATGTAAATTTAAGCTTTATAGAACTCAGTTCATTAATCAACTTTACTAAAATAAAGGTTGGGTCTTGAAACTTTATTACACCATTGTGCAGTGGACACCAGTGCCAATGTGGACACAACATACTCTCGTTCTGCGTGTTATAGCAGTGGTTGTATAAATTAAAGCCTTACATCATTTCTGACTTATACAGAAGATATACCTAAATACAGAAGAACCAGAGAAATGGAAATGCTCAAGGCATACAAGGGATAAGAAAAGATCTTTACCTCGCCCACTAGCACTTCAATTTTGGCAATGACCTTGTCATGTTCTTCTTCAAGCTCTCCTAATATCAGCTCCATCATTTTTTGTTCTTTAATTGCTTTTTGTAGATGTTCCTCAAGCTCTTTCCTATCCCATGCCAGATTCTGGAGCTCGATTTGCATATCATGTAAATGCAGTTCCAGCTGCTTACCATAAAAAAATAACCATTGCTAAGACATTTTGAGACAAAATGAAATTTAGGACTAATTAAAAGAGAACTGAACTGTAGAATATGCTTGAAAAGATGGAGCTACAACAGATGCCCATTTTTCTGCATAAAAAAACATGTAAACATGCCTTTCCAGTTTGTCAAAAGTAGTAGAGTAAAAGTTACAAAAGGAAGAGAAAACCTACATGCCTCTCCCTTTGTAAGGCCGTCAAAATTCGTCCAGGAAGATATATAATAGCAATTGACCATATGAGGATTCTCCAGAATAAATTCACATGGAAGCTGACTACTGCCTTCACCAACTCTGTCCATAGATTAATGAAAAGGAAAACAGATTTTACTCCAAACATGCACAAAAGCTTGAGAAGTGAGAAGGGCCTAGTAGCCAAGATTATTGTGGTAGTTAATAACTCAGAAATCAATGCCATCCGATCCACCAAATCAGTGCCTTCTGTAATCAACTATTTATCCACCAGTAGTAAAGACATTTTCTAGTCATTAATCTTTATTCCAGTACCTGATATCCTGCATAATTAAGGAATTGTTCATAAATATAGATAAGGAAAAGACAACAAATAAACAAAGAAACACAAAATGTTATGTTAGATGACTATCATGCAGGAAAATGTAAAAATGCATGCCAATTTCAATAGAGCTGGGCGATTTGATACCTACATACAGAACAACACGTACATGATAACTCTTCTCTCTCTCTCTCTCTCTTTTTTTTTTTTTGTTGGCAACTTGAACTCAAATTATGTCCCATGAATTAGCCTCACTAAGACATTCCCACCCATTTCTAATAAACATTACCCAAGGTCAATGGGTAACACTTATAAATAGGGTTTGATATCGTATACTTTGATCTATATCTCAGCTAACACTTCATTATTCTTCTCATTTGGTACTCTTTGTTCACAGATCTACCAAATGTCCCCCATTTTCAGTCACAAGATTAAATAGTTTCTTGGTCTGTACCGAGTGGAAGAGATCACATGGTAATCTATCAACATCAAGCAGGGACCATGGTTCCAAATCCTAAATGGTCAACAAATAAACAAACTCAAAAGGCTGTAGCATATGTAGCTTGGTTGTTAGGCAAACATCCCTTGATGAAAAGCTCAGAGGCACCACTTCCTCACCAATATCTCATGTGAAGAAGATAAAACAATTCAGTGAAGATAACCAATATATGACCAAGATATGGTTTGATGGCAAAAATGAGAGAGAGGAAGGTGGGAAATCGAAGGGGAAAATAAATACATCTAAACCAAAATTGCTTTAAAAGAGAAAGGTGACAAAGGGACTACAAAACTAAACATCAAAACAGAAACTATTTAGAACCCTTTACATCTTATGAACAACCATTCTATTTATGTTTTACTCTGCCTCACATCTATCATCTCCCATCTCATGTTCTCCCATTTTTCTTGACCTATCTTTGCTCAAAATTGGTGACTTTGCATCTTCATATTTCCATTCTCAAGTTGAGAGTCTTAGATAATTCTTCTACGTACCCAACTTTTACCAGTCCCATTCAAGTTGGTTTCCGAAAACTTCCAACTTCCAGATTAAATTCTAAGCCCTGAAAAATGACATACCTCCTCTATCTCTATCTAATAAAAGTACCCTTCAAACAAAAAACGATCGAAGAACAAAATCATAAGGACCAGCACAACAAATTACTAACACCTAGCGTTTAGTCTACTGCCTAATTACTAGCCAAGCAGGTGGAGCGAGATTGTTTGAGAACATAATGCAATATCAATGATGTATTAAGCTGAAGAATGTTTCGAGAAAACACGCAATCAGCCAGCTTCAGATTCGTATAGAAAACATAAAATTCAGGAAATGACGAGAAGAGTGTGGAGAGTGAAGGAACCAAATAACCCAAAAAAAAAAAAAATATATATATACAGAGGGGAAAAAGAGCAGATGATCCCAATAAACCCCATCTCTGAATCATATCATGAGACTCCACAAAACCCACCGAACTGCGGGACTAATGCACTCATTAGGAGAATGAGGTAAGGCTAGGAATACTGACAATAAGAAATTGAAAAACCCAATAGAGAGATGCACAAAATAAGAAAAAGAAAAAAGGTGGCGGAACAGAGGACTTACAGAGCAGAGCAACAGAGAGAGAGAGAGAGAGAGAGCGCTGAGCTTAAAGCGTATCGTGAATGAGAGAGAGAGAGAGAGAGTGGATATCTATGTGCGAGAGCTTGTTTATATGAAAATCAGTTGTTGAAGTGTAGAGGTGGCACTGGGAGTTTGGGACCATAACCAACGCCTGACACGTTGTAAGTAGGGGTCAGAAGTCAGAAGTGATCGTACTCCATTAGGAACGATTAATACAGCAACGGCCAATATTTTATTCAATGTTTCCAAAATTCTCTTTCGTAAATATTGGCCTAAAATTCTTTTCTTTAAATTTAAATCTAAGGGAGAGAGAGTGCACGTGAGGCAGTAATATATTTATTTATCTCATTATTTTCTATTACCTCTTGACAGTTGAACACGATTGAGTAAGAAATTCATTCAATAAATGTACAAAAATAATTTGACACGTCTTTTAAAAGCAAGAACTGTTTGAGCCCAAAAGTAATTTTGGCAATATCCTTCAGTGGATCTAGCGCAGCGGGCCGATACCTGCGGCCCAAAAATAAACATACTTGGTTTTGGGTTACAACTCCGCCTATTCCGGAATCCATGAGGAGAGCGAAGTCCTATTGGAATCAAGTAATAGAGATTGACTAGGAAACTCCAGTCAATAATCCTTCTACGACAAGGAATGGTCGAAACCCTAGGTATATATACCGGGTTTCAAGGACAGATTAAATACCTCTCTCATATCAATCAATCCTAGCGATTACAAAGCCTCCCAGGAGCAAACCTTCAACCTCGTTGAACCCCGGTGACCGCGATACAGTCCCAGTCTCCCAGCGAGCCGACTGCTAGCATCACCAGATCAACCCGGCGACCGTACTTCCAGTCCCAGTCTCCCAGCGAACCGACTGTAAGCGCAACCGCCACTGTTACTTCCAGCGAAGCAAGGGTAACGCCCTCGCACCCAGCGAAGCTAGAGTCACGCTTTAGCGCAACCCCGTGCTTCTCCCAACTTCCCAATGATTGCTCTGCTTAGTCTACAACACTAAGTATCGATTTGGTGAACGCAAGAGACCACAACCAAAGCCCTTACCCAGTAAGGCAAGAAGTCCTTCTCCGGAAGGCTAGAGAAGAACCCCGTGACGAGGTTGGTGCTCTCCTCGTCCACGGTCACTTGAAGAAGAAGTCAGGTCAAGGGACTACCCCGACGACTGCACCCCACGGTGCTGGCACGCCTGCGCAATCACACGCTCAAAAGAGACAGTTTGCAAGCCAACTGGTTTTGGAGCCAAACATTTTGGCTCGCCCAGCGAGACCAAACTAGTGTCTCTTCGTGAACGTAGCCATTGGGAGGTCAAGCGAAAACCCCTACCAAAAGGTTTACGCTAACTGCCCAAAGCACAAGACCTCCAGCTACAAGCCGCATTCTCGCGCGGATTGTCGTGGTCTTGCTGAACAACAAGTGACTCAAAGATTCGCTCTTCATCCCCATCCAACCGAGATGTCGACGGAAAAAGGAGAGAATCGCCCGACCGCCGCTGAGGGTCAAACTGTCACTAACAACCAGGCCAACGAGCCGGTTGACACTGTCGCTAGCTCCAACGCAGCGACAAGAGTGCAAAGAGAGGCTTTCGTTCCGAAGCCTATCCCAGAAGGGGCCTCCTCCGAGGTCGCGTTTGCAATTATCCTGGAGAACATCGAAAACCACAGCAAGAAAATAGCTGCTGACCTTGAGAGGGATAATGCGAGGGCCGACCAGGTCATACGCAAAATAAACCAGCGTATTTCCCAACAGGCGGAGGAAACTAAGCAGCAAATCTCACAGACTGAGAATGCTTTGATGGCCCATGCTTCAGGTATCGCAGAAGAGTAGAACCAGCGCCAGAAAGGAATAATAGAGGCCATTGCGAACCATACGAAGCAAACAACGGTTGACTTGGCTGGTCTCCGTAAAGATGGAGAGATCCTCGCAACCGAGGTTGCCATGCAGAGGGCCGAGTTGAACCAGGCTAAGGAGGTATTAAACCAGACCTTGGGTGATCCCAATGCTATCCTTGGTTCTCTTGGCCAGCCATCCAGTTCGGGCAAATACGTGCCACCGAACCAGCGCGAGAAGGTTAGCAGCCATACTGCTACACCTGCCGCAGCTGTTACTGCCACGCCGCTGAAAAACAAAGAACAAGCTCTAGTTATCGGCGGCAGCAAAGATAAAGGTACTGCCTCAAGTGGGCAGACTACCAGGCAGAAGCACCAGGCCTCAAAGGGCGCTGGAACCTCGTCCGATTCTACGTTCGTTCAATACGACAGCGACGGGGCAGAGAACGTATATCAAGAGCTGCCGGGGAGCTACTATGGGATTGACCAGGCTGGTAATCCGGTTAGGATAACAGCGCTGGCAAAGGAGATGCCCATACCAGCGTTGACTCTTCAACAACCCGCTACAAACCGCGTTGTCCACATAGGAGAAGGGACAGCGACTGTAAACCAAGCAATACCTGTGCAGCCTGTTCGCCATGCAGCGGCCATACCACCTCCTCCTCCTCCGGGTCCAGAATATGTGAGACGAGACGAAGTAGAGGAGATGATTAGACAGGCTAACCCCAGGGCCCAGATGGATGGGATCTATGAGGGACCTTTCCCTCCGCATATAATGCTCGCGCCTTTCCCCAGGGGCTATAAGAACATTATATTTGCTACCTTTTCAGGGGAAGACTCCGAGAATGCGGCAACCCATCTGGCTAGGTTCAGGGTACAATGCGGCCAGTACCAGAATGATGACATCCTCAAGTGCAGGATTTTTGGCACTTCTCTCTCAGGAGCTGCCTTCAGGTGGTTCTCCAAATTGCGGCCAGGAACTGTAGCAGATTGGCCTGCAATGGAAAAGCTTTTCCGGGAGACTTTCGGGGCCACAGAACCTGAGGTAGACTTGGCTTCTCTCACCCAGATGGCCCAACAACCCACAGAGTCCGCTGTGGCCTATCTTCAGCGCTTCCAGATTCAGAAGGCCAAGCTGAATGTGATCCTGCCAGAGAAAGAATTGATCAAGTTGGCGATCAAGGGCCTAGAGCCTCGCCAGCGAAAGAAGCAGCATGGCATCATGATCCAGTCAATGGGAGAACTCATCACAGAGGTGGGAAGCTTCGAACACCTCCTCAGAGAAACTGACGCCAGGAAGAATGCCTCCAGAGGCACATACGTACCAGGGAAACATCGCACTGTAGCGGCCCTGAGCTACCAGCCGGCTACGTATGATCCTTACTACCACTATCACAGTGAAGAAGTGGCTCAGGAGGACGAGGAGGAAGATGAAAGCGACATCGCCGCTTATGAGCTGACAGGGAGAAAGAACCCAGCCTTAAAGCAGTTGAAAATCTCCAAGGAACCTGTCAAGCTCAAATTGATGGCCTTCACTAAACCTGAATTCGCGACATATACATATGATGCCAACAAGGCACATGAGATTCTAGATGAGATGATCGCCGCGAAGATGGTGAAAACCGACTTTGGACCTTTTCCTCGACCAGAGCAGCTAAAAGGGAAGAAGTACTGCAAATTCCATAACTTGTGGAACCATAATACAGCTGATTGTGTGAAGCTCAAGGACCAGATTCAGGTATGGCTCAACAACGGTAGTCTTCAGGTGGAAGCTCCAGTAACTGCAGCAGCGCTTGTGGACCTAAACCCTTTTCCTGATACTGGGATTAACATGGTCGATGTGAATTGGACCAAGCAGAACCAGAGGAAACCAACTCTGGATTTGTCCACGAAAGGACAAAAAACAGAGCCTAAAGAGGCTCCTGCCCAGAAGAAGACTAAACCATTTGGTCAAGCCTCGCCAGTAGTGTTATGCTCGCGGTGCAAAGAGGAGTGTGGCATTCAAGCGTCGCACGAAGAGGTCGAGCAGACATTTCGTTTTGGCTCTTTCCCGCCCATTAAGTGGGCTTCGCTATCACGAAACTACCAGCCTTCCAGCCCAAGAGAAAAGGAGAGAATGGGGTCGCCTACGTCGCCAAAGGACTCCAATCTGTTCAAGAAGCTGAAGGCAGCTACGGCTGACCAGAAGATGGAGGAAAAGGTCGCGAACAAGCACAAAGACATTCTGACCAAGCCCTACATACCACCTGCTTCAACCGCTACCATCAAAGAAGGAAAGTGGTACACCAGGGAGAAGGGGAAGGCAGTGGAGATAAGTCCTTCCAAGAAGCGAAAACTGCAGCGCAGATTTGGTGAAGCCAAGCGCGCGCTAGAGGCTTTAGACCAGGGCCTGATCAAACCTTCACAGTTGGTCAAATCTCCTGAGCAGTATCAGAAGGAGATGGAAGCGCTCGCTGCCAAGCCATTAGTGACTCCTCGCAGTCTGCGAAAGCCGGCGAGCTCAGAATCTGGGGCATCTAAGCCCACTGTTTTTTGTAGGATTACCAAGGAGAAAACACCTCCGCTGGCCAGAAAGGAGAGCTCGCCGTCCAGGCGACCACACGTCAGGCGCAGGTTGTCTCGCGAGGAACCAGAAGCCAAATCCTCGGTTTTCGAGAGACTGGGGGGCAAAGACAAGACTACCGACACTTTACAGTGGAGACCTAAGAAAGTCCAGAGTTTGTTGGTCGCTCCTCCAAAGGCGGACATTGCTAGGGAACTAAAGCCAGATTCCCTTGAACGAGGTTCAGTGGTTCAAGAGCTCGAACAATGTGAAGTAAAAGGCCTTGCTGAGGAATCCTTAGTGGACAGGTTGGTCAAACAATTCAACACGGATATCCCTGTCCACGAACCCAAGCTTAACCTGGAGGACGACATAGATGAATTCGAAACGTCCTGCAATATGGTTTATGTGCTTCCAGCGCGGTATGCAATGCCGGTCGCTGCTCAGGAATGCGTAGAAGCTGAGGAAAGTAATACACAACCCCTGCAGATCACGTCAGCAGTCCCAACACCGGTAGAAGAGTTTGTCTGTCTGGAAACAGAGGACGCTAACGGTAAAGAATTCTTCATGAGCTTCACTAGGCCAACGCCTGCTATGGTCCAGCACATGAGACCTTTATACATCACGGCGGACATTGGCGGTACCAAAGTAAGCAAGATCATGGTTGATACCGGAGCTGCTGTTAATGTCATTACTACCAAGACCATGCACCTGCTAGGGATCAAGAAGGAGAAAATCCAATCCACGTCCCTCACTCTCAAGAACTTCGCGGGGACTGTAACAAAGACCTTGGGATTGCTTTTCTTGCGCATCAAGGTAGGTCCAGCAGAGGGAGTTTATGCTTTCTTTGTGACAGACTGCTATGCGGCCTACAGCGCTATCCTGGGCAGAGATTGGATTCACCGGAGCTACTATGTTCCGTCAACCCTCCATCAGGAACTTATTATGTGGAACAGGGAAACAGACAAAGCTGAGGTGATCAAAGCGGACCCTCGTCCTTTCCCAGTATCCGCAAACTATGTAGATGCCAGGTACTACTTGGAGCCTATCGCTCCATTGCAAGTCAGTGGCATCGATAACAAAGGCCGCCCCACAGGGGTGACGGCCTCTGAACTGGCACAGTGGGGGCTTACGCTCGCAAAAGAAGGCTTAGAAAGGCCTGGCCACGCTGTGCCTAAACCCTTGAACGATTAATGGATTACGACCTTCCAGAGAAAGGGATAGAGGCCCTCCACTCGCTGCATGAAAGATTATCATCATATCTAGTGGAGAAAGAGGCCTACGAGCAAATCGCGACTTTGGAAATCGTTGAAGAGGGACTCTCTGATCAGGAACAAGAGGATGAGGTAGAAGTCCAGCTCGCTCCGGCAGCGTTGGACGACACGCCTCCTAAGGTCAGAGATCCTACCGAGAAAGTCAATCTCGGAACAGCAGATGAGCCTATGGAAGTGGCTATCAGCGCTTACTTAGAGCCTAGCGAGAAACAGAGGCTTATTGACTTATTACTAGAATTCAAGGACTGCTTTGCGGAAAAGTATGAGGATATGCCTGGCCTGTCACCGGACTTGGTCTGCCATCAGCTACCAACACTCCCTGACAAGAGGCCTGTGAAACAAGAGCCGCGAAGAATGAATTCAGAGACTCAAATCCTCGTCAAGGAGGAGGTTGAAAAAATGCATAAATCAGGCATTATCAGGGTAGCCAAGTATAATCAGTGGCTATCTAACATAGTACCTGTCCGCAAGAAGAATGGCAAGATGAGGGTCTGCGTGGACTATAGAGACCTTAATATTGCTACGCCTAAGGATGTCTACCCCATGCCGGTCGCGGATATGTTGGTCGACGCCGTTGCGCGACATGAACTATTGTCCTTCATGGATGGCACTGCAGGATATCACCAGATTCCGGTTGCAGAAGAAGACAGACACAAAACCGCGTTCCGCTGCCCTGGGTTTGCGGGAGTTTTTGAATATGTGGTTATGCCTTTCGGACTGAAGAACGCTGGCGCGACTTACCAACGAGCCATGAACCTGATCTTCCATGACATCCTTGGAAAGATTTTGGAGGTTTACATTGATGACGTGGTTGTCAAATCTCAGAAAAGAGGGGATCATATCACAGACCTCAGGAAAGTGTTCGAGCGCATGCGACAGCACAAACTTAAAATGAATCCTGCTAAGTGCGTTTTTGGAGTTCAAGCAGGAGACTTTCTGGGGTTCATTGTCCATCAGAGGGGAATTGAGGTCCCTGAAGACAAAGCGAGCGCAGTTATCAACGCATCTCCGCCACGCACGAAAAAAGAGCTACAGCGCTTGCTTGGTAAAATCAACTTCCTGAGACGCTTCATTTCTAACTCTGCAGGTAAGATCCAGCCTTTCTCTCCTCTGCTAAAGCTGCAGGGCCAGAGCGAGTTCGTCTGGGAGCATAAACACCAAGAGGCTTTTGATAAAATCAAGGCCTACTTGGCGAGTCCACCAGTGCTCGTTCCTCCTAGGGCTGGATTCCCATTAAAACTATATATTTCAGCAGCTGAGGCTTCCATTGGCAGCCTGCTCGCCCAAGACGATGAGGATGGTGTCGAACATGCTATATTCTATCTTAGTAGGACACTCACAGACTGCGAGACAAGGTACACTCTAATGGAAAAATTGTGTCTCACATTGTACTTCTCAGCATGCAAGCTGCGCCACTACATGTTGTCCTTTACCACTTGCATCATCGCCCAGACTGACTTAGTCAAGTACATGCTATCGCGACCTATTTTGAGAGGCCGCATTGGCAAATGGGTGTTAGCTTTATCTGAATTCTCACTACAGTATGTGCCACAAAGGGCAGTAAAGGGACAGGCTATCGCAGATTTCCTCGCCCACCACCCTACCTTAGACATCCCTATAGTGAAGGAGTTAGAAATAGCAGCTGTCACCATACCTCGGCCAGACTTAGCGCGCATCCCAGAATACGCTATTCGGTGTCAAGCCACAGTCTCCTTGCAGCCCTGGATACTGTACTTTGATGGTTCAAGAACAGAAACGTTAGCAGGGGCAGGGATTGTCTTGGAGAATCCCGCGGGCGATCGTTTTTCTTATTCTTTCCAGTTGGAGTTCAAATGTACAAACAATCAAGCCGAGTATGAGGCCCTGATCATTGGCCTAGAGGTTCTGCTAGAGTTGGGAGTCAGGGACGTTCAGGTACACGGTGACTCTTTGCTTATAATCAATCAGCTCCAAGGAAAGTATAAGTGTGAAAGCCTTTTGCTTACACCCTATTTACATCGCGCCATTGAGCTTCTGGATCAATTCGATGAGGCGGATTTGGAGCACATACCCCGCGAGCGCAACTTTGCGGCCAATGAGCTCGCTCAATTGGCTACAGGCATTACATTGAAGTATGGAGTTCGCGAGAGCATCCTGAAGGTCGAGCGCCGCACACTGCCTTCGTGGCTCGCGCGGCCTGACCCACCGGATGATCCAGTTGTCGCGGTTCTCGAGCCTATTGACGTCGATTGGCGCATACCATTGATTGACTATCTAAAGAACCCAGACCCTACAGGAAGACTCGATTTCTCTCCTTGAATTATTTTCTCAGGGGTGACGAGCTGCGACGACGTGGGGAAGATGGCGTAGACTTTCGCTGTGTCTATGGCCGCGAAGCCAAGAGGTTGATGCGCGAAGCGCACACAGGAGTCTGTGGAGCCCATCAGGCAGGCCCCAAGATGCGTTGGCTTATCAGAAGACATGGGTATTATTGGCCCAGCATTTTGAAGGACTGTATCGCGTTCGCGAAAGGTTGCCAAGACTGTCAGGCGCATGGTCCAGTGCAGCACATTCCCAATATTCCCATGCAACCTATTATTAAACCTTGGCCTGCCAGAGGCTGGGCTTTGGACTTGATTGGGATGATTCACCCTCATTCCTCGCTCCAGCACAAGTTCATCATTGTAGCCACTGATTTCTTCACGAAGTGGGTTGAGGCTGAACCGTTGAAGGAAGCTTCCGGTGCTACCATTCGCCAGTTTATTTTTCAGAATATTATTTGCAAGTTCGGCATTCCGGAAGTTTTGGTCTCAGACAGGGGGGCAGCATTTATGGGCGGCGAGGTAGAGAAACTGGTCACGGACTTGGGCATCCAGTTCGTCCACAGCACACCTTATTATGCCCAATCCAATGGTCAAGCGGAGGCCAGTAACAAGATCATTATCACCTTGCTCAAGAAGATGCTTGTTGAAAACCCTAGACAGTGGCACAATACGTTGTATGAGACCTTATGGGCTTATCGTACCTCCAAGAGAAATCCCACTGCTACGACCCCCTATGCGCTAATGTTCGGTCATGATGCCATCTTACCGTTGGAAATCAACGTCCAGTCTCTGCGCGTCCAAGATCAGCACCATTTGATCGGGGAAGATTATGTTCAGGCGATGTGGCAAGAACACGAAGATCTCAGCGAGCAACGCTTGGCAGCTTTGGACAACTTGGTCTTGGAAAAGCAAAGGATTGCTCGCGCCTATGATAAGAGGACACGTGGCCGTAGTTACAAAGAGGGTGATTTGGTTTGGAAGGCTGTTTTGCCTTTTGGCGAGAAGTTGACCGGTCGCGGTAAATGGACTCCGCGATGGGAAGGACCTTTCGTTGTTCATCGCATTCTGGAGCGCGGGGCCTTTCACCTCAAAGATTTGGATGGCGACCTCCACCGCCATCCCATTAACGGGCGTTTCCTGAAGAAATACTACCCTAGTCACTACCAGAAAAATGGTCTTTTACGGCACACAAAAATGCGCCGTAAATGGACATGCCGTAAAAGACAAAACTCTTTTACGGCGTTTTTCCGAAATGCCGTAAAAGACCTCACCAGAACGCCGTGAAAGACATAAAAGAGCGCCGTAAAAGAGTTTTAGAAATTCTTAATTTCGATTTTCAAATACAAAGAGCGCCGTAAATGACCAAATATGTGCGCCGTAATTGATATCAAAAGTATGCCGTGATTGATCTCAAAAGCATGCCGTGAAAGACAACAATGAACGCCGTAAAAGGGTTTAGAGATTTTTTATTTCATTTTGAAATAACAAAGCACGCCGTAATTGATGTCAGAAGCACGCCGTAATTGTAATTTGAGGCACGCCGTAAATGTGGTTGTAGGATATATTTACAGCATGTAATATTTGCACCGATTTTTTTTTCCTGTAAATTTTGTGATACCATTTCAAAATCTATATAAATCTATCAAAATCTATATAAATCTATACAATTTATTGAGATGAAAAGCGAGATAACAAACTGCAATATCACATTACAAAATGTGAATTAATATGCCAACAACAATATTGTATAAAAACAACTTAATTAAACCAACAATTTATCATTACCGTCCTAAAGTAAAACATTCTAGATTAACAAAGAGCATCCTAGATCAAAATCTTGAATCACTATAGCAATAGCATTGAAGACCCTTCCAAAGACGAACAACCAGAAGTTCATCATCACTGGATAGCTGGCTTTTCAACCCCATGACTGACAATGCTCTGAAATAAAAAAGCAGACGAATCAGTAAAAATAAATTGGAAGCAAATAACCTCCAGGAAATAACATACTCTAAGCATTAATCAACATGTACTTTAAAATCCATGTAAATACTCTAAGCATTAATCAACATGTACTTTGAAATCTGCAGGAGAGCAAAAAATCACCCTCAAAAGAACCAACAAGCAACTCAACAGAAGTTTAACGGCAGCAACTAAATAACAGAAATAAAAAAGTTGACATCAGCTACACAAGGCAGATTCCAAACATTCAAGACATGAAAGGTTCTTTTTTTTCGTTCATAAAGTGACACGGGGGGAAAATCCTATGCACCGAATGCCTCACATAGCCGGCGGGCCTTGTCACAATGGTGATGCAAGACCTATACCAGATGTAAAAAAGATGAGTCAAAAAAGAGGAGAAACTATACCTTTGGATGGGAAGAGTTTGAGAGAAGGATATGAACAAGTAGAGAGAGACTTTGGGAAAGGAAGAGATTAAGAAAGAAGTTAAATCGTCTGATCAAGATAAATCCTTGAGTAGTGGATAAGAGGAGAGATGGTGATGGACTGAAATGATAGGAAACCCTACAAATTAGCAGATGGGGAAAGCCAAAATAACAACTTCAATAACTCTCTTAAAAGTGAAATTATTGTAGAGTGAGACAATTGGTAAACCCTGCAAATTCCACACTCATTGTCTGCATGACTCATATACTATAAAAGTATAAACCACACTGTTTCAAACATGCCAACCGCTAGTCCTCTAAAGCTAAATGTACAAATTTACCTAAAAACATCAGCAACTGCCTGAGAATCAGCACCCATTGCAAGTCCAAGATCGGACCTTCTCACCAGAACCAAGAGAAATATAAGCACCTAGAATATGATCACACAAAAAAAAAAAAAACAGCCATATGATCCATACAAATTAAATTGGGTCTAAATTTCCTTTCAAATGGGTGATTATAAAAACAAAAACAAAAAAAGAAAGATTGGTAATTTATAGGACTCACTATCTTCCCCTGCTTGAACCATTCATCAGAAGGGCTTGGTCCATATGAATACTTTCCTGTCAAAAACTTACCCACTTCCTCAGTTACTAGTACTGAAAAACTTGGAAAGGCCATTTAGCAAATAAAAGAGGTAGTGGAAAAGAGAATAGACACCTCCACTGAAAGAGAAGCCATCACCCACTTGATAATCAACATCTATGTAATAATCCTACCACAAAAACATGGTAACAAATCAATCAGATGTACAATCACATATCTTAAGGACCCCAAACGCTTGACCACCTCCAAATAACTAAACATATAGACCAATCAGAAACCCTAACCTATGAAATCAAACCAAACCAAAAGCGAAAGGGAAGGTACTCACCAGCCCCGAGTTGAGTTTGATAGACGGCCCGAGAGCACCGTCAGCGAACAGAAGTCATATCTCCACCGCAGCTTTCTCTATTGCAAAAACTACTTCAACCCCTAAAACCCAAACAAATACAACAAAATTAATCCAAAAACTGAACCATAGAGATAGAGATAGGGAAGCGGCGATGAGATAAAACCTCAAAATCCCTAAAAACCACCAAGTTTGAAGCTTTTGATTGAAAAATTAGATAAGGTAAATACAAACAGAGAAAGAAAGAGAAAGAGATAGCGGCCGGAGTACCTGAGAGAGGACGGAGAGAGAAGCAATTGATGCATACACGTCTGGCGTTGGAAGCCTCGAAGGGCCGTGCATAGCAAAGAAGAGAGAGAGAGACCCCAACTGAATTTGGGAGAGACATATTCACTCACCTAATGACAGGATTATTGGCTTCGGCCTTTAGATCGATGGGATGGCATCGAGCGAGGATGAAGAGAAGAAGAGGAAACGAGACGAGAGATGGAGAGTCTGAAGAGATCCGGGTTTGGCCTGAGTTTTTATCTTTTAAAAAAAAATGTCAGAGTAAAAAGGTTTGGTGGGAAATTAGAATTTAGCTAAAAATGGCTGAGCGGGATTGTTAAGAAACACATCATTTACGGCACACGTGAAAAGCACGCTGTAAAAGATAAAAAATTAGTCTTTTACAGCGCACAAAAAAAGTATGTCGTAAATGTAATATGTCATTTACGGCGCACATGAAAAGCACGCCGTAAAAGACAAAAAATGGACGTCTTTTACGGCGCACAAAAAAACATGCCGTAAATGACCGTCTTTTACGGCGCACATGATATGCACGCCGTAATTTGCGCGTCGTAAAAGACAAGTTTTCTAGTAGTGAGTGTTTGGGAGTTTGACGATCCACCGGATCAACCTTCTTCTCAGACAGGGGGGCAGCCTTAGTCTCCCCAGGTTCGCTTCATCCATATTCAGGCCTTTCTTGTGGCCTTAGTATCCTGTACTTGCTTCACCTACGCATACTAGGGGGCAACACTCTGTACATTTAGGCCTTATTTGAGGCTTTTCGTTCAATAATTTTCAATTTCAATGTTTCTTTTCTTTGACATTATGGTGTTAAGAATGCATGTAATGGCCTATATCTGAGGCCTTATTTTATACTTTGATTTGCAAAAAGTGTTAAAAACTTTCTTTCATAAAGTGGCTTTGCGGCCAGAAGCAGTACAAAGTGCAAATCAAAATAATCACATCTGCGGTTTACAAGGCCAGAAGTGGCTTAGAGTAAAAAACCATAAAGTTACAGATCTACTGAGAGTTTCTGGATCTTGTGGCAGCAAAGGGGCTGTGCTCGGGCATTCCTACTCTCCCTCTCTTCACCCACATGCCTCCTCTGCTTTGAGTTGCAGCCGCTACCGTCTGTACCGGACCAAAAGGAAGGAAATAATCCATCGCAACCTTTTGGGAAGGATTATCCTCCGGGATGGAGATGGTCTTCACAGAGAAGCGCGACTCACAACCACATCTACCTCCAGGGGAAAAACATAAATCACGCAGTCAGACCCTGGAAGTAGGCGACGGAGCAAGAACAGGCGACCCATATTGGTGTTCCACCCTTCTTCCTCCTGCTCCACGCGGGCAGTTTGAGAGAGGAGACACCTCAAAATCTGGTTCCGCCGCTACGGGAGCACCACATGTTCTTTGGTCTAAATGAAGCCGGTGGGTTTCACCGTGACTTCCAGAGACCAAAGACATGAGGTTGGACCTGAGGTTAGGCCATAAGACCTACCCAGGTATTGAGGTTAAGCCATAAGACCTAGGGGTTTGAGGCTAAGGCTGATATCGCGAGGAGAAGATTTTAGAATCTGGAGAAAGAGAAGTAGAGATTGCGATACTATTTCTGGGAAAGCCATATTGCGTTTATGTCTACCATCTCCCCAGAATGCAGGTATTTATAGCGCCAATCTCAGCGGCCTCAACCGTACGATGGGCAGTTGTGATATTCTCACTGTCATCAATGAGCGTATCAACAAGGTTAAATGCGAAGATCTCGGAAATGAAGGTAATTGAAAGCGCGTGGGAGACGGGGCAGTCTCCAAGGAGGTAACTGCTCCATTTCGAGATTATCTTTTCAATCTTTTCAAACGGTTTTAAAGCAATAAAGGCAATCTAAAGCGTTGAACCGTTTGAGAGAATAAGTTATTAGTTGGGCCAAGCAAAGTGGGCTAAATAGTAAGATAATAATAATAATAATATTGTTCATACAAAATATGGGCCTAACTCTAGGGGCCCAAAAGTCTTCGGCCTGCATGAGTCAGGCGAAGGAAAAGTTCATCCAAACGAACACTGGCATCTGCAGCAGCTTGTGCGGCTTGTTGGGCTGCCACGCGTGCCTGAGCCAGTTCTTGGGATAACGTCTCGAGAGCAGCGAGGGGTTGTTCCAACTGAGGCTCTGCATGAACGAGCATAGCAGTAACATCGGTTAACCGGGCTTGAAAGGCCTGAATTTGGGACCTCAAGTGGTTCCTCTCAAGCGTCAGGTCCCTGATGAGGTTAGCTTGGTCACCCAAGACGTCGCGCGCGGTCTCCGTTTGCTGATTAAGGTTCTGATAATGCATTTCGGTCTGCCTGGCTTGCGCATTCGCGACTGCCCGCTCGTTAAGCCCTTGAGGAAGATCCTGCAACAGTTGATCGATTTCCTGGAATTGTTCCTCAGTGATGGCTCCCTCGCGGAGGAGCACCCTCAAGTATTCTAAGACCCTCACAGGCGCACCAGGAATCAAGATATCAGGGCCCAGGAGGCGGCGAAGGCTTTCTCTGACTTCATCTACGACCCCAGGGGGGGTCACTTCAAGAACACGAGCTAACCTTTCCAAAGTAGAAGGAGTAGGAGGCTCAGCGACAGGGACCTCAGGAGGTTCAGCGATAGGTACCTCTGGCACTGGTTCAGGTACCTCCGGCGCTGGTTCAGGAAGGTCTTCCAATTCTTCAGCTTCAGCGACTTGGGGGGCAGGGGGAGGAAGTTCCTGATCAACCACGTTAGGAACAGGCTCAGCAGCTTCTTCTTCTGCTGCTCCGATTACATCGTCCCCAGTTCCAACGACGTTTGGAACCAGGAAGAAGACATTATCAGAATACTGGAACCAGGAGATAATGATGAGATAGTTGGTTAGGGGGAATACCTCTTCGATTGGGGGCTCATACACAATGATCGCGAGCATTGTCTCTGGGCTAGCTTCGCTGGGAACAGGAATCGAGTCAGGCG